>NC_143012.1:148490763-148748263 GCF_055824585.1 Amblyomma mixtum
TGGTTCACAATGCATCTCCAGCGCTCCAAATTTGGTGAAGGTAAGAAGATTTCTGTTCCTGCCTCCTCCAATGGGTAGGACTACCACGAATATTGCAGGAGACCCACTGCGAGGCTTAGAAGCAAACCCCCTGGGCTCTAAATTTTTGACAAAGGCTGTACATATACAGGCCTGTCGAAGCCAATAGATGGCTTGGGGGGCAGTGCCCGGCAGCATGGGTCAAGTAAGAACATACGCCATTTTCAGTTCAGATCGCAAAACAAGTAGAGAAAAACTAAGGAATAGGAAGGAAGAAAAAGGAGAAAGAAATGAGAGAAGGAAAGAATTTTAGAAGGAAGAAGAGAGAAGGAAGAAAGAGAATGAAGGAAATTTCAATTTCAATTTCAATAAAAGTTTAATGAAGCTTTAAAAAAATAAAATTTAAAATTCAACCATACAAATCGAAGATAACAGACCACGTCTTTCCGGCTGCATTTGGCAAGTCGTTCGACACACTTGGCACCTGGAAAGCACGTCCACGTTCGCCATATCTTGTCCGTACTCTGGCCAAAATAAAACGATCGCGTGAACATATGGAAGGCCGAATTCCTTACTCCGAAGGTACTTGAGAATAACAGTTTTTTTTAATAACAACATGAATGAAGGCATACGCGAGCACGAGAAAAGACTGGAATTGTTGGCGATTGGCACACCATATACATGACAGCACGGATTATAGATTTTAGTAAGCAACCAACCTTGTTGCGCCCAAAACACTAAGAAGAAGTAAAAAGAATAAATTCCACATCGCAGCACACAATGCATAGGCTATAGTTTTCCTTATGCAAATCGGGCATAGTGCTTTAATAGCGTACAGCAGACAAGCTATTTTGCGCAGCCTTTCACGAACGTTAGCCAGATGACTGTTCCAAGACATGGTGGAATCGAGATAAACACCAAGATAATTAACACTTGAACGGTATGGAATAGGAGAGCAGGCGGTGGGTATCAACTTTCGTTTGCTGCTGCTGCAAGTATAAATGTTTTAATGTGCCTAAAATATGATCATTTAATTACATAAGAACTTTATTAACAAAAATGAGTCAAAATAAGTATATTTGAGAGCTTGAAAATTGATTCGAGTCATGATGCATGCACAGATAGACAGCGGAGAAATTGCGCAATTAATCATTTTGGAAGGTTGGAATTTTGCCTCTGCGATCTTGGCATACTCCTTAAAAAAATCAGAAATTATCAAGATGTTCGTTCTCCTGAATCACATTTCTAGCCTGAACGCGTTAAACGAACACTGAGGGAAACTCCAGGTAATTATTGCTCTGAACAGAAATTCATTTTTTGGTTCTTTGCGGGGATGTTGACTTCAACTACAAGCAATTGGTTGGTTGGCCTAAAGTAGAATGGCGCATACGTTGTTCTGAGTAAAAATTCATTCTTGTCTTCTTTGCGGTGATGTTGACTATGTCCGGTAGCAAAATATGCATTTACCACTGAGCAAACTAGATTTAAAAATCTCATCGCCTGTCGATAAAATTCCTGACGCCGTCACCGAAAAGGACGGGTTTCCATTATTTTGACGTGATTGGTAACGTAGCGTTACCTTTGGAAGCCGCGCGGAAAAACCAGTATCAACGCATGCATTTTACTAGTGAAATTGGCCGCTGACACCTGAATTTTATGTTGTTTTTTTCCTGGCTTATATAAGCTCCGCTATCGGTGAGAGTAGTTTATGTGATTCAAGCGCAGTGCGATATCCATAGAGGTGAATTTCATTTTGTCCCGCATCGTAACACGAATACGCCTATATGGGAGTAAATAGGGTGCACGCTGTCCATTTAGCGTATTCCCTTTTACAAGAGGGAGTGGGCTAGACGAGAGCTTATTACCTTTTTACTCCTTTCTTTTTAAAGGGCATACTCCCTTTCGAGGGGCCGAGAGATTCTACGCAGATCCGAAATAATAAGGACTTTAATGACGGCGGCAGTAAAATGGAACAACTGGACATCCCACCGGTAACTAAAGTGGAAGTAGAGGAAGCATTACAAGCAATTCGAACGGGTAAAGTGGCTGGTGAGGATTAGCCAACTGCATATTTGTTGTAGGACGAAGGGAAGATGATACTAGACAAACCTGCCACCTTGTATACCTTGATCTACGACGTTGTACAGCAAAACCGTAATCTTGAAGTAACGCTTAGGTTGTCTAGATATGAAGGGTATGTAGGTAGGCTGGTTGGTTGTTGTTAGACATAATGAAATCGCACGCTTGCAGACGCGGACAGAGAGCGCAGTTTTGTGTGTGTCCTCTCTGTGTCCTCGTCTGCAGGCGACGCGATTCCATGAAGCCTAGATATGAATGCGGAGGTCCAAGACTTGAAAAACTAAAGACCGTCCATCATCTTTATGTCTGTTGCTTACCAGATATTGACAAAGGTAAGCTCGAATAGAATCAGAGCAACCTCAGAGATCAATCGACCATTGGACAAGGCTGGCTTTCGGAGAGGCCACTCGACAGCAGATGGCATTCACGCTACCACTCAGATATTAGAATGACGTGCACATTTTTCCCAACCCCTATATATGGTTTTTCTAGATCACTAGGAAGTATTTGGCTCAGCCAGTACCTGAGCAATCCTGCAGACGTGGAAGAGCCAGGGTGTAGAAGAACCACGTGAAGAGATATAGGACGGTTAAGCAACCTCAAGACTGGAATGCGGTATCATTAGTCTTCACATTTGTCACAGCTTCTGCTGCAATTTCTGTGTGCGTTGGCGTTAATTTCTTTGCACTTTTCGGTCCATCAAGAGCCGTAAGAAAAACTGCTAGCGGCAGTAGCAAAAACGACTGTGCTGTGACTGTGGCGACATTTGCATATATCGCGTTTTTTACCTATTTATTTTTTATTTGGATTCTCTATGTAGGTAGCTGCTTATAAACTAGGTTGCTCAAAACCTCGCCGCAGGTTGTGATTACATCACAAAATCACATGATCTGCCTCGTTCAATAATTAATTTATTACCACCTGCCAGAGTGGGCATAGCGGGGTGATGTCACAAGGTGACGTAACCTCTCGAAAAATCAGCAAATTTAGTCTCGCGTATCGGTGGGGTTTTGGTGTGACGACTCTAATTCGATAGAATTAATATCTATAGAGATTGTACCGCGACTACAGACGTCTTCCCTAACGAAAGTGATAAAATCCTTATCAGTAAGGGTGCCATACATGGAGTGACAATCTCTCCAGAAATATCCATCGCGTCCTTACGGTAGGCATTCACAAAATTGGACTAAGAGGAATCAGTCGCAAAGGTTAATGAAGAACACCTATAATCTCTGACTGGCTGATGATATTGTCTTGTCAAGCAATTCATGGGCTACAAAGCACGATAAGAGATCTATACAGGCAAAGCAAAGAACTGGGTTAAACATTTTTCATTACGAAATGTAAATTGATGTTCGAAGGTTACAACAGTTGAGAAGCTGGCGACGAAGCATTGGAAATTGTCACAGAATACATCTATTAAGGGCAGGTAGCAATCGCTGACCACGACAACAAGAATCAAATTGAAGAGTAATAAGGGGGTGCAGTGCGACTGGCAGGAACTCCCTGGTCATTAATGGCAGCTGAACAGTATGCGTGAAGATGAAAGGATGCTTCTATAACTTTCCATTCGGGAAGTTGGTGTAACTGATTTCTTGTTGATCTCAAGTAGGATATCGTTAACTCGTGTTTATTTCGTGACCCGTCCTGCTCTGCCAGTCTCTACGATATGAGGCTATGAGGAACGTCGTAGTAAAGGGTTCCGGAAATTTCCACCACCTGGGGTTCTTTCCGGAGCGCTTCACTACGGCGTCCTTCAGAGCATGAGTCAATTTGGGATGTCAAACCCCAGTAAACCAGACCAAAATAAACCGTTAAAAGGCTGGCATGCGCTGGGCGCATAATGGGAAGGCAATGTAACCGATTTTCGTTTAGGGTTAAACAATGCATTCTAAGCGAAGGCAAGCATACCAGAGGGCGGCACAGTGTCATGAGGGTGGATCAGATAAGGAAGTTTGCGGGGATTAGGTGGACGCAGCTGACGCAGGACATGATTAATTGGAGGGTTAGGGAACAGACATTTGTCCTGAAATGGGTGTAGTTAGACTGATGATGATGAGGACAGTAATAGGCCAAAATTGAGGTTAGTGGTTTAAATGCCTTGCTTCGACTCAAGCGACTAGGAATGACAGCGCAAACTATGACCCCTAGTAATAACTCATTAATTACGTCCATATCAGACCATCTGCACTCGCGACGCGGGACAGACCAGCTCGCTAGCATTCACAGAGCCGTGTTCTTCATGTTCCTGCCTTGTTTCGGTCAGTTAGTGTCTAATGGCGCCATCATTTTCATTTCGCCTTCCTCCAGAGCTATCGACCGCGCGCTAACACCCATTCCCGAATTGGGTACCTTTATTGCGAACGCCAGTAATAATTATCCCTCCGTTCTTTCTGCTGCACTCCCAATGATGTCAGTCGTTCCGACGCAGTTGTTTGCACTACACATGTGTGCTTTGCGTTTGGACGACTAACCTCTTAGGGCGCGTGAGGGTAAGGCGGGAGACAGTACTGTTAGAAGCGTTCGAGATAATGATTTCCGTTTCCGATTACTCGACAGCACTGTGGGACAACGGTTTCATATTTTTCAAAAAATTGGTTTGTGTCTGAGTTTGAGCTGTAAGGCTGAGTTTGAGTTGTAAGGCTTTAAATTTTTGCAGTGGTCTTTAAGGGGTCTTGAACCTGTCATGAACACTTGGTAGACTCGGCACAGTGTTGTAGTTAAATGCGCATGAAAGTACCATCCGCTCAGGATACATGTTACCAAATGCCAAAGGTGCAGTCACTGACCAGTTAAGAGAAAGGACCAAAATGACGTTCGAAACACTTCCGGGTCCTTTCATAACATGGAGGCAGTCAAGACGCAGGCCATATTTAAACAGGACTGCGTCCTGAACGGCCTAGTCAGGCCAAAGAAAACGTTTTTGTTTACGAAACGTAATTTATTTTCTTTAACTCGGTCGATGACTGTCATTTCTCTTCTTTCTTTGCTTATCTCTTCTGCGTTAACCGCAGAGTAAAAGGTGCTGCCTGACCGCATTGAGCGGGAAAGAGATTACCTCGGTTGAGAAAATATACGGTTAGTTTATGGTCGGTTTATTGGGGTTTAACGTCCCAAAGCGACTCAGGCTATGAGGGACGCCGCAGTGGAGGGCTCCGGAAATTTAGACCACCTGGGAATCTTTAACAAGCACTGGCATCGCACAGTACGTGCACTGACTTCGCACAGTACACGAGAAAATATACGCGAAAATAAGCGAGATGCATTCAGGGACATGGAGGCTGCACTACAGTTCAATTGCCGTCAGTGCGGACGCCCTAAAGAAAGGAAAAAATGCGTCCATCTTGAGGCTTATACAGCTGGTCGAGGCAACTCGGTGGGTTAGCGCGCTGCTAAGTGAAAGCAGCGCTGGGTTGAGAGTGCGGAATAGCGGTGACGTACTTCACACGGAAAAAGCGGTCATGTCACAACTGCGCCTTTGAGTAAGGAGAGAAGTTGGTAACAAACTATAAGAAGCACTGTGCGTTCCGAAAGTTTTCATCGGGCTGCCAGAACTGCGGCGAAGGACCGCACTTAGGCGGATCATCTCGCAAGACGGCGACGCGCCCGCGCACAGATCGAGCGCAAATCTGAGTTCCTAGCGAGCGCAGGGTTTAGAGCGAAAGCATTACTCAAGGCGTACCAACTCGGGGTACAAGAATCTTGTCATCTTTTTTGTATTGTGCTACGAACTAATCCGAGCTTACCTGAGTTATCCGAGTTACTCGGGTAAGTTCGGAGGAGCGTCGCACAAGCTGCGCGAGACGTTGCTCGGGAAGAGCAACATGGGCCGCACAATCTCTACCAGCGGCTCTGATAGAAGCAGCCACCTGCCAGTGCAGTGGCGCATCTCTCAACCGCTGCGCTACTACGCTGGTAGTGGTATGAGGACTCGCCGCCATCTATGAATCTTAAGTAGAGAATGACCAACTTTGCATATATCGGCATTAACCCACTAAAGATATCGAGTCATACTTTTAAGGCGGAGCTTAAGTGCCCCCTCCAATTTAAGCATGAAACCCTCATTTCGCTTGTCTGCTCGCTTTAACTACGTTAAACCCCTACCAATTTTTAACTGATGGTTCAGGGTCTGAAAGTGTGAAAACTCCAATTCTTGCAGATTACCAGTAAACCAAGTATTTAGAAACGGACATATCCTGGCAGCTACAGCGAAAATCTTTTCTTAGTTAAAGGAGTAAACGTTGGAGTTGCAGTGTTTAGTGACCAACAGATTCTATGCTTCATCATCATCATCATCAGCCTGGTTACGCCCACTGTAGGGCACAGGCCTCTCCCATGTCTCTCCAATTAACCTTGTCCTATGCCAGTTGCGGCCTCCGCATCCCCGAAAACTTCTTAATCTCATCCGGCCACCTAACTTTCAGCCACCCCCTGCTACGTTTGCCTTCTCTTCGAATCAACTCCGTTACCCTTAACGACCAGCGGCTATCTTGCCTTCACATTACATGTCATGTCCAAGCCCATTCTTGCTCTTTGATTTCGACTACGATGTAATTAACCCGCGTTGGTTAGTTAGTTATTTAATTAGTTAGCTAGCTAGCTAGTTAGTTAGTTAGATAGTTATTTAATTAGTTAGTTAGTTAGTTAGTCAGTCAGTTAGTTAGTTAGTTAGTTAGTTAGTTAGTTAGTTAGTTAGTTAGTTAGTTAGTTAGTTAGTTAGTTAGTTAGTTAGTTAGTTAGTTAGTTAGTTAGTTAGTTAGTTAGTTAGTTCCCTCTCACGATCCGGACCAGCGGTCACTACCTGCCCTAAGTAGACATATTCTCTTACTACTTCCAGCACCTCGCTACCAATTGCAAACTGCTGATCCCTCGCTAGACTGTTGAACATTACTTTCGTTTTCTGCACGTTAATTTTAAGGCGAAAGCCTGTAATGCTTCATCGTTGTCCACAGTAGGCTGTCAGCAGAAGGTTGTCATCAGAGTTGTCACGCTTTTGTAGTCAGACCAGAAAAAAATAAATAAAACCAAGTAGTAAATTGGTCGAGTTGGGGAAACGAACCAAGGTCTCCGGAGTGCGAGACGAGCACACCAACCACTCCGCCATGCCAGCTCGATGGTTAGGAATGAACAAAGGCGCGTATAGTGAATAAAGTGTCTTCGTTCACTCCCACCTCCCTCTCTTCCCTTAGGGCGAGCTTCAGGTGTCCACCGAGTTATGCGAGACAGATTCATTTCCTTGCCTCCAAAACCACTTTACCGACGAGCAAGGCGTGCAGCCGAACGGGCGATGCCGTTCTGTGGATTCTGTGGCAGCGTTGCAAGACGCCGTCGTGTTCCGCTCTCAGAGGCGAACCTTAACATTTAACCACACATTATTGACACAAGCAGCAACACCGCACTTGAGGCTTTCGCCTCACCGCAATTTAGGTGTCCGCTTGAATTTTTTTAGCTCCACCGTTGTGCTCTGCCTGTCTACCTCATTCATCATGCTTTGAGTGACTTAGCAAAGCAATGTCATCAGCGAATCGCAAATTACTTAGGTAATCTCCATTAACAGATATCCCCAACTGTTCCCATTTCAGGCCACAAGTTACCTCTTGCAAACAGGCAGTGAAGAGCATTGGCGAGATCGTTTCTCCTTGCCTGACACCGTTAATTATTGGAATTGTATTGCTCACTTTATGGCGAACTATGGCACCTGTGCAGTCGTTATAAATATCTTCCAATATTTTGAGAACGCATTTCACAAAGCTGAAATTTCAAGTCATGCACACAGCGAATCTTTCCGAAGAAGAGGCTTATGTAAAATTACTAGAAAATAAATATAGCTTGTCTAAAGCTACCGTAGTTCACCATAAAGTCAGCAATAAAATTCTAATTGTCTGGCAGGGAGAAACGATCTTGCAAATGCTATTCACCGCCCGATAACAGGAGGTATTCAGAGGCCCGGATTGGGAACAGTTTGGATAAGAGTTAATGGAGAATGCCTTAGTAATCTGGCATTCGCTGATGACGGTGCCTTACTAAATCGCTCAGGACATGAACTGCGAAGCATGATCAATGAGTTAGACAGGCAGAGCAGTACTGTAGGTCTAAAACTTAACTGCAGAAAACCAAAGGAATGTTCAACAGCCTCGGAAGGGAACATGAGTTTACAGTTGGTAGCGAGATGCTGGAAGTGATAAGAGAGTAGGGAAAGTAGTGAGCGCAGAACCGAATCAGGAGAGCGAAATAACTACAAGTATAAAAATGATGTGGAGCGCATATGACAGCTTCTAGAAAAATCGTGAATGGTAGTTTACCAATATCCCTCAAGGGAAAAGCATACAACAGCTGCATCTTACCGGTACTCACCTGAGGGGAACAAACGTGGAGGCTAGCGAATATGTTCAACTTAAGGACGGCACAAGGAACTATGGAATGAAAACTGATAGGTGCAACGTTAAGAGATACGCAGAGGGCAGAGTGTGTCGGGGATCACACGCGGGTTAATGACACCCTAGTCGAAATCAAGAGGGCTTGGGCAGGGCATGTAATGCGAGCGTCCTAACAGTAACTGATGGTCCTTGAGAGTAGCGGAGTGAATTCCAAGAGAAGGCAACCTTAACAGTGGGCGGCAGAAAGTTAGGAGGGCGGATGAGATTAAAAAGTTTGGTGGAATATAGTGGCCGCAGTTTATTTTATTTGTTTATTTATTTATTTATTTATTTATTTATTTATTTATTTATTTATTTATTTATTTATTTATTTATTTATTTATTTATTTATTTATTTATTTATTTATTTATTTATTTATTTATTTATTTATTTATTTATTTATTTATTTATTTATTTATTTATTTATTTATTTATTTATTTATTTATTTATTTATTTATTCGATACTGTCAATCCCATCAGGGATCGTAACAGGGAGGGCATTCAAAAGTACAGAGGCACACAATAAAATAGCAATGGTAATTAATCAAAGTACATAAAAAATATGACACGAGATTATACATTAGAAGATACGTATAACAAATAAACCAGAATGAGGAGCATGTGACCTGATTTTGGCGGACAATAATACCACAAGTGAAAACACAAAAGGAAGGAATAACTTCGTAGTGACATATATGAACTCAATAAATACTAAGATATAAGTAGTTGATTTTCCACACGTGTGCTAAACGAATTTAATGATGGATTACTAACAATGGATGTGTTCAAGGTGTTCCATTCGCGTATGGCACGAGGGAAGTATGAATATTTGAAAGTGTCAGTAGGGAATGAAAACTCGTTTAGAGTGTGTATGTGTTTATTACGTGTTTGTCGCGTTTGTGATTTTGATATGTATCTTGAAGTGTCAACTTTTAATTGATTGTGTACGAGTTGATACATGGTTTTAAGGCGCGCTAGTTTTGCTCAGGACAGGGTTAATTGGAGAGATGTTGGACAGGCTTTTGTCCTGGAGTGAGCATAGTCGGTCTGATGATGCTGATGAACCTTTCTACTATGAATACACTCTTTCCAGCCCAACCTCCCGGCCTTTCCTTGCTACCCCTTCCTTAGGTCTTTCTCCGCACCCCGTTGTTTTTGTTTTCTCTATTTTCGCTTCTCAGTATTTTGTTCTATCGTGCTGGTCAATTGTTTTCTCCTAGTATATTCCATTTCAACCCAACCAGTCCAACCATGCTACTTGTCGCCGCTCCCCACGTGCCGACACGCTGGCTTTCAGGCCCACGTTGGCTATATATCTTCATCCTCTGTACTGCTTTACACTAAGCTGGCGTATTTATTTATCGCAGTTTTGCAGGTCAGCCGGTTTATCTTCTAGCAGCCATCTCGCCTGGGCAACAGATTTCAACTTCATGCTCCCCATCTCACCCCCCATCTCACATCATACCCTTCTCCCCCTCTGAAAGTTCCTCCAGTGACGAACGCTTTGCCCAGACGAAGGCAAGTCCTCTCTCCGAAACGCTGTCTAAGCAATCTGAGGCGCACTCCTAAACCCTTGTTCACTTTGTTTTAAAGTCCACAAGAAGTACACCTTCCTGCTCTCTTCTTAAAGTTCGAAAAGGGCATTCAAAGTTGACCACCAGTGCTACTTCTCCTGAAGAATCCCTGTGTGCATACCAAGGTGTCCTTTTGAATGCAGATTTTAAGGTGAAGGCCTTTAATGCCTCATCGTTGTCGACAGAAGATTGTCAGCAGAAGGCTGTCAGCAGAGGTGTCACGATTTTCTAGTCAGACCCGAAAAAAAAGAAATCTTTGTGCCCGATGGCATTTCAACCACCATCCTTCCGTTCTTCAGCCGAGCGTGCTAATGGCTACGCTACTTCCTACCAACACATACATGGTCTGTTCTGAAAGTAGTGGGACTCATTTTTTTAAACAAAATTTATTCAAGAGAATAGTACAAACGATTGCAATTTTTAAAAGTAGCACCCTTCCGCACCTACACGCTGCTGCCAATGAGTTTTACAGTTTTCGTACGCCTCTAGGAACGCCTGGACCGGAATGCTGTTTAGCTCCCTCGTCACGGCCTGTTGAACCACCTCTACCGATCCGTGATGTTTCCCCTCAAGCGTCGATTTTATTCTCGGGAATAGAAAAAAGTCTGGCGGGGCCAAGTCGAGGCTGTAGGGGTGCTGAGGCAGCGTTGCCGCCTTGTGCTGGGCAAAAAATCCGGGTCCTCATTCACATGATGAAGAAGATTCTACCGGTTGGCCTTTTCCTCCTCTGACAACACTCCCGGCACCAACTTCACGCACGCTTTCCTCATGGATAAGTTTTCTGTCACGATGTCAAAAACTTGGGTTTGAGGAATGCTCAAGTCAACAGCAATCATTCTGATACTCATTCTACGATCACTGTTAAGTAAATGTTTCACTCACTACACATTTTCGTTGGTCTTGCTGGTCGAAGGGCGTCTGGAGCGGTCGTCTTCCTCCACTCTTTCCTTACCTTCTCGGAAAAGCTTGTGCCACTCAAAAACACCTGATCTACCCATGGAAGCGTCACCGTAGGCCTCCTTAGTCATGTTGTGAGTCTCTTTGCCCGTTTTACCAAGATTTACTCAAAATTTGAACGCGTATCGCTGATCCAGTAAACGCTCGACGATTCTGCGTGACGAGACGTTTCGACAGGGGTTCACAGTACAAGCGACCTCCTCTCTTCAACGGCCGAGAGCCTACTGCCGATTTTCCCCAGCATTCCCAATATCCCCCTTCAACGATCCTGCACGCGCAGACGGCCTCTCGTCCGCCCGTTCGCCCAGGAAAAAACCAGTACTACTACTTTCAGAACAGACCCTGTATGTAGTTCTCCTTGTCAAGGACGCTGGAGAGTGTTTTCAGAAAGGCATCGAATCAGACGGATGCCTCCTAAATGCCCTCCAGTGTCTCCAGCTTTTAAGATTCACAAAGAAGTGTGTACTTAATTAACATCTTAACCACACATCTGTGACACAAGCAGCAACACCGCGCTAAAGGCTTTCGCCGCACCGCACTTTAGGTCAACAAAGTGCCCCTCTGAATTTTTTCCTGCCTGCTTCTACCTGTGCATGGCGTCATTTTCAGTTGGTTGCAATCGGCTCTTAAAGGGATACTGAGGCGATTTTCGAATCAGCTAACCTTCTAGGGTTTTGAAGTAGTGTCATTGCTGATCACGTCTCTGAAATTATTTTTTCGATTTTGGCTAATACAGTGGCGCAATCACCAATTAAAAACGCGATGTTTAAATTTCCCGCGCCCCGCGCGAGCGCAGGAGAGGGGAACAGCGGAGAGGGAAACCTCGTCCATGCAGCACCACACCACCTAGACTAACTCAAGGCCTCCGCGCGCCGCCGTGACGTCACGCTCGCGGGATGGGCCTGGAAGTCGGCTTCACCTCGCGCGGAACTCCTCGACGGATCTTCAGCGCGCTCCTTACCCCGAGGCCGTGGGTTTATACCGTTTCGTTCATTTAAGGACCAGTAGTAATAAGAACTACTATTACAAAATACTTTCCCGACAGAAACACAATCACTTTTAATGTTGTGGTTTTATTTAGCGTATGCACAAATTAGTGTACTTTGCGCTGATTTATAGGATCTTACTTCCACAAGTAAATTTCGCCGCGGTGTCCGCATGGAAATGTTCTGGCGAGGTCATTTACCACAAAATATAAATTCAGTCACCAAAGAATCAATACACGGCATTTAAAGCAATGTAAATACACAGCCTGTTGACAACACAGAAGAAAGGAAGCCAGGAATGAATGGCTACAGTGTTTCAAGAAACGAGTGATTTATTACGGTAAACAACACAAAATTGAGGAAAATATGTACAATGCAGCATAATCACCGCAAGATGAAACAATACACCTCTTATGTATTTTAACAACATTTTTAACAATTCCAGTAGTTTTGCGTGCAGTCACTTCATTTCTGTACAGTTTGCAGCTTTCGCTTTGGTTTTGGCATAGCCAGTTTGTTGTTGGCTGCTTTGCATAGATTGTTGAGGAGTGTATTGGCTGCCGCACTGAGGATGTGATGCATGACCTCCTGCGGAGAATGCCCCGAATCGCAGTAGCCAGGCACCTCAAAACTATCAAGAGCATGAGATACGAGTGCTACCAGTGCCTCCTTTTGATTAGCCAGAGCAAGAAACTGCGAAGAATACTGCTGGCTTCTAAGCTTGTCAAGGACAATCTCAGTGAAGAGCACCGCATTGACGACCACTGCTTGGGGCAATTTCAAACCCCCTCTTGTCATGCCTGCAATGAGTACGTTTTCATCTTTGTCTAAATCTGTATTTTCTAAAACAAGCATTTCTTTACACGATGTACACATGAGCTTCTTCAACGCAGCATGCGCACAGTATCCAGCAACGTATATCACAGCTGGCATCCTTGAAGTTTCTTTCTGAATGTCTCCGTTGTAAACTTTTATTGGAAACTGCTCGTGAAATGAGCTGGCCGTTGTCTTCGACACTGGCCGTCCTATGACATCTAAGTCGGGAAGATCTAGGACTTTTTGCAGCCGCAGTTTGCTCTCGGACTCATAAATCTGCCGAACCGAGACATGATATTGAGAACCACTCAGCTGGCGATATTTTCCGAACCTCTCTTCTAGAGAGTCTGTCTGAAACTTTCCAAGTAGGACATATTTAAACCCAAGCTCCTCTAAACAGTAAAGTGAAATTTCATGCAGAGCGTGGCTTGTGTGTCCGAGAGCCATGTGTGTTTCTGGTGTGAAACGCCCTGCATCATGCTTTAGGCTAGCCCAGTAGTCAAGCCACTCTGTTATCTTGTTCAAAAATTCCAACTGAGGGCATGACGTGGAACTCACAGGATACTGCATCTCATCCCGCAGGCGCTGACCTTTCCTTGGCGTCTTTACATTGACTATCTGCCACCAAGTCAGAATTGTAGCAATAAAATCAGCAGTTTCTTTTGCATGCTGTATGTTGGTAGATTTCAGTGCAGCCACTGTGGAGTCATTGAAAATGCGAAGTGCAAGATTCACGTTTTGCCGCTCCATATTCGATGGGTCTAGTGCCTTTAATGATAGGGTTGGTGCTATTTTTAATAGCTCATTTTTCTCTGCATCGTGGAGCTCCCGCAAAGTTTTAAATGATGCTGTCAGAATCGGTGGCTTTGGTTCAGCGCTGTTCGGATCTGGAAAATACATGCATTTGCCTATGTTACGCTGGTTCAACCAGTTATTTCGCACCGACTTTAACACATGAACTGGGTCTAGAATGAAAAACAGTGGCCGAGAAGAATCAGCTGGATGCTGATAGACAATGCTGGCCTTTGGCGGACTTGCGAAAAATTTCATAGCCTTTCGACTTATTGAGTTATTGTCTGAGACAACTGCTATAATTTTCAGTCCAAGTGATTCAAGATTCCCTATTAGTTTGTGTAAGAATTTATGAAGAGTTTCTGCATCAATCTGAGCTACGGGCAGAATGTGAACAACATCTTTGTGGTTTGAAAGAAGGCTTTGTATCATAAAAACATGAGCTGTTTTGGCTGGACTTGAGCTGTTTACTGCAGCGCCTGTGATAAAGCCACCTTTATAATCAAAGTAGCTTTGGAGATGAATCTCGTCCATCATCAGAGTAACAGTCCGCTCATGCTCTTTCATCACGCTCAACACTGTCTTCGTATAGCTCAGGAAGGAAGAGTCGTGCTGCTCTAGGGCAGGGTTTACCAGATATGAAGAGCAGAGGCGCCTTATGGTTACAGGGTGGGGCAACTTCACTTTCATAGAACTTCGGATAAACTTATATGCATGCGGTGATATTGTGTACAGCAGTCCCGCAAAAACAAGCATGTCCGAAGAGTAACGTAAAGCATTTTTCAAAACAAGCTCTACTTGACTGCTTACAAATTTGAGAACTTCCAAGTGCCATCCCTGATTTTCTTGTTGCTGGTACTCCTCGCACACATCATGAAGCAGTAGCAACGCAGTTTCCAGAAGATGGTGAGCCTTTCGGTTTCCATCCGCATAGCATCCACTTTGTAGCTGCTCTACAGACTGCAATACCTCATTTAGCTGCCTGAGGTCTTGCAAGTGTGAAGGCACATTCACAGTGGAAAGGTTCTTGATGCACGATTCTCCAATAAACACCTCAACGCACAGTTCTGCTGACACTGTCACCGAACTACGCACAGCGGGAGCACGATCAAATGACAGATCCAAGAATAGGACCTTTGACTCTTTGACAATCACAGTCCAGAAGCCGGAAATCGAGGAGTTTGAAATTGCATCGCAAAACTCCCTGAAACTGCCTACTTTGTTCTTCCGGTTTTCTTCTGCTTGTGCGGCAACAGAAAGCTCAATAGCTTTTCGCAGCGATGCAGCTTCTAATCGAGCTTTCTTTTCTTCTGGTGCCTCCCGGCCGGACGCTGTCGGGCGAGATAGATACTTCGGGCAGTCGGCGAACACACTGGGCACTGCTGTTTGCTTTAGGCGAACGCGTTCCAGCGGCACTTCAATCACCTTGCCGATCTGCGCATCTGTGTATGTTGCAGTTCTAACGAAGTCTGCTTCGACAAAATGTTTCTCGCACAGCTGAAAAAAAAAAGAGTAACGTATAGTTCTATGCACGCTTACGGGAAACGGATCGAAGCGAGCATGAACACAGACTTAACAAATACCTACAGGCGAGAGAGCTAGTGTGCCGCAATAAGCACAACAAACGTAAGGAAAAGCGCTTGCTTTATGTTACATATACATAGAGCATAACCAAAAAAAAAACGATGCTTACCACAGTATGCTTTGTTGGCGTGAAATTTTCACGAGAAATCGCCTTTGTCCACGCCGCTCTCTGCTGCGGGTCGCTCGGAAACCTGTAGACGCGGACACTTGAGACTTTCAGATCGTAGTTAGACTTGCAATTTGGGGCACAGCGTGAGCCAGGCATTCTGATCTGTGCCTGCGCACGGCTCCTATTTCCAACAGCACTTTTTTGTCACCATTGACAACCAACACGAGAGAATTCGACGACAATTTTGCACCAGCACAGCCACCGAAGGAATGCCGTCGCCTCGCCACTCGGCCGACCCGGTAGAAGTTCTGTGTGGTGACAGGCAAACCGGCTCAACCGGTAGTAACTCAACGGCTCAACTCGTCAGCGTGAGCAGCTTCATCCCCTGACTATTCCCGGCTCCATCCCGCGGTCGTGACGTAGGCGGCTGTGAGAGGAGGTGGTGCGCCGGCCTTGGTCCATGTCGGCAAGCGTGACGTCATGTTGAGGAGCCGGGGATGCTTCGGCGCACCCGAGCGCGCTTTCAGCGCGCGTTGTTTCTCGTGCTGCATGCGTTGTTCCTCGTACTGCGTGCGTTGCGACGTACAAAGCGTGTCAGCCGACCTTGAGAATCACATTCAACAGGTACTACTCTGCGTTCGTGTCCACGAACAACTACGGCCGCGACTGTGTCGTCTTCCACTGTTTTCCGCAAGACCACAAGCTCGCAGCGCAACCGCTCGCTGCTGTGACGAAAAATTCAAGCCGACTAAAGCAAGCTTACTCTGCTCGAAACACTTTCGTAAGAGCGGCTACAGGCAGAGCCTGTCCTAGTGTGATCTCTGGAGATTTCTGTCGAAAAGACGCGGCTGAACCATGACACAGTTCCATCGATTTCCTCGCGCATAAGAGGCGTGTCACCATTCCGAAGAAGCGCCTCTTTTAAAAGTAGAAACATGCTCACTTAGCCCCTGAAGAAACCATATAGAGGCTTAAGCACGTGTCGCTCTCCTCAGCTTAGGTGCGGCCAGACCACCTGAGACGTGCTCAGCAAGGCTCGGTTAGTGATTTTATACTCGGTTCGATGTGTCCAAGCAAGCAAGCAACCAAGCAAGCAAGCAAGCAGAGCAAAGCACAATAAAGCAAAGCAAGCAAGCATCGAAGCTCTTCATATGCGGCATCTCGTTTAATCCTAGCTAAGCAATTAAAATGAAAGCGTTCGACGTTGATTTCGGATGCAAGTTTACGAGAGAAATGAATTCCAACCGAGTTTTTGCAAAAAAACACCGCAACCTTACTCGGTTTCTTCATCAAGTTGTGGCAGCGGGCGAGTTGCAGCTAGCTTGGCTTTTAAACACACATATAGTTGGCAACTACTTCACTGAACCTAAACTGCATATCTATGAAGGGCGAACGTTTCCGAGGCAGCGATTATTATTTTCTGGCATCTGCTGAACGCGCCAGGAGTGAAGCGTATTTGTGCGCGTATTTGGCTTGGTTTCCTGCGCACCATGATTGCGTCACTATCTTGTGGGCACATGCCTCGCAGTGCTTGGCCACTACGCTTCGCTAATTTTGACACAAACTCTGTTCTCCTTCATCGTTCACTTGAAATACTTTCTTGCCCCAACCTGGAACGCCGGGTACTGAGAACAGGATTTTTGTACACAGTGCTTTGTGCCTTTTCTTTAGGATGACGCTCTTCCGGGCGAGTCAGGAGGCGTCCGGTGGTGGTAATTGACTTGAGTATTGTTCGCACCCCTTCCTTTCCGAGAATACGAGCCGAGCTGGTGCTGGCACCTTTTACGCATGGTCTGTATCGCGTCTTTGACGCTGGCGTATGCTTGTGCTAGGCATAGAATTTTTTGCTTGTGTCTTTTTTGGTTTCAGGCGATACGTGGAATGAGCAAACTGTAGTATCCTTTTCTTCGGTGGTCAGTAAAAAAAAATAGCCGCCGTATTCGCTTTCACAACGACACGGAAAGCTGCGATCTGCCCTCAACGCAGCGCCGGATCCGCATCGGCAGCTTCTCCAGTCCTCAAAGTGACGTCACGACCTCTCTTGACCAATCACGGGCGACGGCGCGCCGCGCGGCGTGCCCCGCGGCACAGGCCGCATATTTCGGCTAAAAAAGGCAATTCGCGCTTGTTTTTGCCTTATTTGGATGCGATATTCCAGTATACAGCATGAAAAACTATAGGATGCCGCTGCCAGCCCGATTTTCAGAAAAAGTGCTTCAGTCTCCCTTTAAGCGCAAGCAACAGCGCACGAAGAACTCGGCTGCACATCCATGCCTTCCGAAGAGCGAGCTACTTTCCGCACTCGCATCGCCAGCGGAGCCTGAAGATCTCGGATGCGCGTCCACGAAGCCCTCCGCGATAAATTCACCCGTAGCAGCTCGCAGAGAAGCCTTCTTGCCATTTTTAGCCGTCGGCGACTTCCGCTTCCGGCGGCCGTAACGATGCGCCATTTTGTACTTATTTTTTTTGTACCTCGTTTCATGCCTCCTCTGTTTTATGGCGCTGCCAAAACAATGTAATACGAAAGGATCGAGCAAGCGAAGCCAACCGATCGCAAGATCAGAGGTCGCTTCTCAGGCTCGCTCGTAGCATCCGCCGGTTGCTAGGGGCAATACTGACGCATGGAAGTCACATGGCGAGACCTTGGAGCATGTGCTTTTTGTTTTATTGCTTCTGGATGTGCAGATTTGAAGGCGACAAAAAAAGACTTTCCCCCCAGCCTAAGACAGCGCCGATCGATTGCGGCACCGCGAATATACCGAGGCTAAAAAAAAGCGACTCATTTTTATACCCTTTCAAGACAACGGCATTCATCACCACAGTTGGTGCAACTTTCTTTGCGGCATACGCCACCATGGTTGATAAAACAATTTTTTTGGAATGCACCCCAGTGGATTTGCGGAGAGAAACTTCATCTCAGCATCAAAAATGAGTTATGGGAATAGATACTTCGACTTTACAAAAAACGAATTTTTATTCATTTTTCGTGATTGGAAAGCCTCAAATAAAAATTACAAACAACCTTATGGTAATCCGCGAGGATCCGCTAGAAACTATTTGGCAATGGGTGTGGAAACCTGATAACGACAAATCGCTTAACTCGGAAGGCTGCTCAGAACGCCTTTATTGCTAAAGAGCAAATAGATAACCAGGAAATAGATAAGCACGAAAGTTTGTTCCTAACGCTAATTACGTTGGTCACACTTTTATTCTGGGCGCGCTGTACAGGCCTCCAGATTCTGCTCCTGACTATATGCACAAATTGCAGGATCATATGCATCCATTTAGGAATAGTAAAATCATTATTTGTAAAGACTTCAATATTCCAAATATAAATTGGTCTACTGGATCTTTTGAAACTTCTGAAAATGCCGACTTAATTTCAGACCTAATGATTGTTCATGACCTTGTACAAGTTGTAACTGAGCCAACAAGGGTCTGAGGGATGAGCAGCTCTGTTTTAGACTTAGTATTTGTCAGCCGCTTGTTTTCTGTGCACATGTCATCTGTATTGGAGGGAATATCAGATCACAGACTGGTACTTGTTTCTCTAATATTTTCTTCTTGGGATAAACCACGCAAAAATTTGCGTAAAGTTGTAAGAGACTTTTCACGCGAAAATGATGAATCAGTACTTTTTTTGTGTGTTCAGAAAAGAAAAAAACAGCGCTAAATTCTACACAAACCACACAGAAAGACGGACAGGACGGGCGCTGACTCCAACTAAGTTTATTGAAAGCCACATGTAGCATATATATAGCCCGAAGAAGGTGAACGCATGCGCATTTCCCACATGGCAACAACACCCACACACACAAGGACGATAACTTCTCATAAACGCGTATTTTTTAACAATCTGTGCTCACTTCCTCGTAGGGAAATAGAAGTGGTGCTGACGCACATGCCACCCCTCTCTTTGATAAAAAAGGCTTCTGCCAGTTCGCGAGCTAATCTATCTTTACTTCTGGTTAGAATTTTAATCTCTTCAAGTCGTGGTGCACAGTGCTTTTTATTTCCATCAATGCAAGAGCGGCAATGGGCGGGAAGGTTTTCGAACGAATCCGATGCGTTCCCTAAGGACCTTCTATGTTCCCCGGCACGCTCGTTGACGCAGCGTCCGGTCTGACCGACGTACACTTTGCCACATGTAAGGGGGATCTCGTAGACCACTCCCGTGGCACACCTTACGTACGGCTTTGAGTGCTTCTTCCCACACCCAGATGTGGCTTTCGCACCGCTGCTAATCTTGGGGCACATCTTTGCCAATTTGCAGGGGGCGGAGAAGACCATGGGGACTCCGTACTTGTTGCCAAATCGTTTTAAATTGTGGGACACCTTGTGCATATACGGTATCACCACTGGTCTGGCTTCACCGAAAGGTTCTTTCCTCCGTTTCCCCTTTGGCTTGCCCTTAAGTTTCTGCAGCAATGTAAGGTGTGCCACGGGAGTGGTCTACGAGATCCCCCTTACATGTGGCAAAGTGTACGTCGGTCAGACCGGACGCTGTGTCAACGAGCGTGCCGGGGAACACAGAAGGTCCTTAGGGAACGCATCGGATTCGGTCGAAAACCTTCCCGCCCATTGCCGCTCTTGCATTGATGGAAATAAAAAACACTGTGCACCACGACTTGAAGAGATTAAAATTCTAACCAGAAGTAAAGATAGATTAGCTCGCGTACTGGCAGAAGCCTTTTTTATCAAAGAGAGGGGTGGCATGTGCGTCAGCACCACTTCTATTTCCCTACGAGGAAGTGAGCACAGATTGTTAAAAAATACGCGTTTATGAGAAGTTATCGTCCTTGTGTGTGTGGGTGTTGTTGCCATGTGGGAAATGCGCATGCGTTCACCTTCTTCGGGCTATATATATGCTACATGTGGCTTTCAATAAACTTAGTTGGAGTCAGCGCCCGTCCTGTCCGTCTTTCTGTGTGGTTTGTGTAGAATTTAGCGCTGTTTTTTCTTTTCTGAACACAATGTCACAACAACTAGCCCAGCAAAAGGTACTGTTAAACGAACTTTCTTCTACAGTGGGCCCTTTCTTTTGTGCACCATCTGTTAAGCCCGACCCTTTGTAGATTGTGAGCGCCATCGCCTTTTCCACCTGCAGAGCAAGATTCATCGCATTTAGTCTCAAGAAAGGACTTGTACCAGCGGAAGTGAGTGCCCTTTTTGGATTTGTTAAACCTTCATTAGGACACGCAAGACGAGTGAGCAAAGTGTTAAGGGCGGAAATATGGAGGCAGGTGCGATTGTTGCATGATTGGTTAAACTTGGTTTGCTTAAGTGAAGACGTGGAATGGATAGCTAAGAAGAAGCTGCAATCCCTAAGAAGACAAGCGGCCCAGACTACTGAGGCATTATGGAGGTGCGTACTGAATAAGACCCTACACACCGGTGTAAAGCATCCTAGGAAGGAACCAAACAAGAGCGGAGCTGTGGTTCTAGGCAACGTGAATGTGCCAAAAGACATCGAGGACGTCTTGGCAAAAGGTCCAAAATACAGCTTTGAACCTTCGATACCGGCACACGAGCTGTTGGCTTTCAATCGGCGTGTCGCAAGGAATACAGAAAAAGAGAATGAAGAAAGGTGCGTTCTCGACGGTGTCGACAGTTTGGCAAGAACCACACTTCTGAAGAAACCCGCTCCGAGAGGGAAAGCCTTGACTGACAAGGTGATCGCCTATTGCAAGGAGAACGGCCTGTCCCTGCTGCAGGCGGACAAAGAAGGGAACTTTGTTTTCATGCCTTCGGGCCTCTACAATGAGAAAGCCTGTCAAGCAATATCGAAGAACTTTGTGGAAATCAAGCCGTCCGCCACCAGGATCAAGGGCAAGGCTGTTGACCTGTGCAAATCCATGGAGCTGTAGAGCCTGGCAAGAGGTGTTTTGAACTCTTCCGTGAATTATCTGTCAATCTTCTTTGCTGTTAAGACCCATAAACCAGATGCACCGTTTAGGGCCATAGTTAGTGAGAAAGGTACTTGGCAGCAACACATCAGCCGCTTTTTGCTTAAAGGGTCAGTCTACTCACCGAGATGAGTATATAAATAATGGCATATTCTGGTAGTTGGCACCCTATAACATCAATAACGAGGGATCTGCGCCCGGTTTAGGCGGGAATTTATATTTTATTTCGGCGTTAAAAGTCGCGTAAAAATGCATGGTGGCGACCCCAAACGTTCATTTTGTTCAAGAAAGTGGTAGTCTTTTTTTGTAGAAGCATAAGTGAATATACTACGCACGATTTGTATGCCCCAATGTCAGAGAAATGCACGTTTTGTTCTAGTAAACGGTAGAAGGCGTACCGCTCGCATTTTCTGTAAGTCACATGAAATTTATAGTTACACGTACGCAAAACGCAGGCACATTCCCACTTTTAGTTCAGCGTATGCTAGCAGAGACGCAAATATAAACTCAGCCTATAGTGGCGCCATCTGGTCATCAGGACGGGAACCATTGCTGTAAACAAACCGACTCTCCATTTAAACCTAGGAGCGGCAGAATCGTCACTCTAATTATTAAAATAGAGCAAATTTATCTCTTATATGTTTTCTTATAGGCGAGATGAGACGAAGCGAAAGACAGGCGCCCCATTTATGGCCAGTGAACGCACTGAAAAAGGCAGCAACACCGATAATTCAGTCCGAAGCGGGAAGTCCGGCTTCGACGGGCGCCGCCATGTTTGTCGCCCCGCGGCGGAAATCCAGATGGTTGCCAGATGAGACTACCATCTCATACAGATGTGTTCCCACATCAATAAATTCTATTTTAAAATGTTCTACCGCACTTCTTGGCACCACACCTGGCTAAACGGTAATTTGAGTAAAGAGCTATCGGTTGCCGCAAAGAAAATATGGTCGATAAAATTCAGTAGACTGACCCTTTAAGAACCTGAGGGATTTGCACATTTCTGATCCTTTTTTCACGAAAAATTCTTTAGATGTAGTGGGCGCGTTGGAGAAGGAAAAGGAGGTTGGTTACGCCTTCTCTATAGATGTTGTAGATCTCTTTTACTCTGTGCCCCATAGCGACCTGTTCATTGCTGTTCGACAATGTATTGAGGCAAGCGGCACTATTGCATTTCAAAATAAGGCAGGGGTGAGTGTTGATAACTTTATGTCTCTTTTAGAGTTTTATATTAAGTCCACCTTCATCCAGTTTGACAACCGGCGGTTCCTACAACGCCAGGGCATTTGCATCGGTTCATGTGTCGCGCCAGTTTTATGTAACATTTTTCTCGCATCCATTGACAACATTTTGGCATCACTAACTGACGACGGCACTGTCCTAAAGATTTTTAGATATGTTGATGATTTTTTAGTGATCTTAAAGAGACATGACACAGGCCGCTATGAGGAGACTGCCACAAAAATTTTAGAAATGTTCGGACAACATGGGAAGGGGCTCTCTTTCACATTTGAGCTTCCTGAACAGGACCGCCTCCAGTTTTTGGACCTTAATATTAAGCTGGGGGACGGAAGTGTTTGCTGGCGCTACCTGCCCAGGGCCAAGAAAGATTTTTTACCGTATGATTCGGCTCAATCCAAAACTGTCAAGAGGGCTATCGCCACCCTTTCTATGGAATCAGCACTCCTCAAGTCGTGCTCTCACATGATGCGGGAGAGCTTCGAGGGCGAGGTGAACAGACTGCGTAAAGCAGGGTTCCCTGACCACGTCTTAGCTGCCGTAACCGAGGCATTGCTGCAGAAACTTAAGGGCAAGCCAAAGGGGAAACGGAGGAAAGAACCTTTCGGTGAAGCCAGACCAGTGGTGATACCGTATATGCACAAGGTGTCCCACAATTTAAAACGATTTGGCAACAAGTACGGAGTCCCCATGGTCTTCTCCGCCCCCTGCAAATTGGCAAAGATGTGCCCCAAGATTAGCAGCGGTGCGAAAGCCACATCTGGGTGTGGGAAGAAGCACTCAAAGCCGTACGTAAGGTGTGCCACGGGAGTGGTCTACGATATCCCCCTTACATGTGGCAAAGTGTACGTCGGTCAGACCGGACGCTGCGTCAACGAGCGTGCCGGGGAACACAGAAGGTCCTTAGGGAACGCACCGCATTCGTTCGAAAACCTTCCCGCCCATTGCCGCTCTTGCATTGATGGAAATAAAAAGCACTGTGCACCACGACTTGAAGAGATTAAAATTCTAACCAGAAGTAAAGATAGATTAGCTCGCGAACTGGCAGAAGCCTTTTTTATCAAAGAGAGGGGTGGCATGTGCGTCAGCACCACTTCTATTTCCCTACGAGGAAGTGAGCACAGATTGTTAAAAAATACGCGTTTATGAGAAGTTATCGTCCTTGTGTGTGTGGGTGTTGTTGCCGTGTGGGAAATGCGCATGCGTTCACCTTCTTCGGGCTATATATATGCTACATGTGGCTTTCAATAAACTTAGTTGGAGTCAGCGCCCGTCCTGTCCGTCTTTCTGTGTGGTTTGTGTAGAATATAGCGCTGTTTTTTCTTTTCTGAACACAATGTCACACGAACTAGCCCAGCAAAAGGTACTGTTAAACAGTACTTTTTTATTTAGACATTGTTTTCGACAGATTTTTGGGTGAAGATGTCTCGGTTTTGTGGGCTACTTTCAAGGAGCACTGTAAATTTTGTCAGCTGAATTTCATTCCAGACAAGAAAAAAACGCGTCAAGAAAAAGAATCCGTGCATTCATCGCCACATTATTTATCTCAAACGTAAAGTCAAGCGCCTAGAGCGTTTGAAACGGGCAAATACAGATCTTTTAGCAGAACTTGCGGCTGAACTTTTTTCAAATATTAGATTGGCCACGGAATGGCACTTCAGGGAATGGCACTTACAGAATGTCACCCGCAATTCATAAAATGTAATCCTGCCAAGTTTTGGAGTCATATGAGAGAGTCTCATAAGCCGATCGAAAAAATAGTCACGAATAGATGCTTTGTTACGTGCCAAAAGGGAATTGCCACAACTTTTAATAATTACTTCCAGTATGTATTCTCAACTGATCAAGATGAAAATATTGATAGTTTTATTTGTGATTCCTTTCAACCGTTAGACATTGTATCTGATGAAGGCGTCATTGAAATGCTACTCCGATTAGATACGAAGTGTTCTCCCGGCCCAGACGGCATCCCTGATGCATTTTTGCGGCGCTATGCTGAATCATTGTCTCGTTTTTTGTCCAGAATATTTCGTGCCTCCTTATCTTCTTGCTCCTTGACGCCTGGCTGGCTCACAGGGAAGGTTATTTCTGTCTATAAGGATGATGATCGACTCTCTGTAAACAACTACCACCCGATCTCTCTAATGTCATCCTGTTGTAAGCTTATCGAACATATTGTCACGGGTCGTTCAAACGAAACGGGTCATGGGGACGCTAGAGGACCAGAACCACAGGATAGCAGGCGCCAGAGACAGTCCAAGCGGTCGCGGCCGGACTCACGAGCGATTCCCCACCGAGCCTCTTCCTCTTTGCCGTCGATCGGCTCCCCGCTGATTGAGGATGACGTTAAGTGGAAAATCACAAATAACACAGATGACAATATTATTGCCAATCATGCACTTGCAATATTAAACAGTAATGATGCCTTAAACCCTGCTCAGCACGGCTTTAGGAAGGGATTCTCTACCACTACACAACTTATAATAGCCCTTCATAATTTCAGTGTAGCTTTAGACAAGTCAGGCCAAATTGATGTTCCGCTTGTTTTCTCGGCGCCAAATAAGTTGGCTAAACTATGCCCCCGTATCGGCGGGGAGGTTGAGCGCGGTTGCAAGAAGCAACATCAAGAAACCGTCGTCAAATGTGCCTTGGGAGTGGTCTACATCTTTCCCCTGTCCTGTGGAGAATGTTGTATAGCGCAGACGGGGCGCTGTCTTGATGACCGTTTAAAGGGACACTGAGGAGAAATTGAAGTTGACTTGCATCGACAGAATACCAGCTCCTGGTTACAAAAACGCCACTCATACTGACAACAAAGCTCTTGTAACGTAGAAAAGAGAAAGAACCAAAATACAGGTATCGCCGCCACAGGCCAAACTCGCAAGTACAAGCGTAATGACGTCATAGGACAAAACAGTGTCGCTAGAACCAATAGTTCTAGCAACACTAGGACACGAGAAGCCACGAATCACTGAGGCGCAGCAAATGCATGCGCAAATCTCCTTGACGTCGCCAGATGGCGCCACGTACCCGACAGCTACGCGCGCTCCTGCAGCATCGGGACCAATCAGCGCCTGCTCGCAGCGGTAGGCGGGCTCCCGGTATTCCGCTAACGGTAACAAGGTACACGATAGGCGCCAGAGACTTCGTTGACGACTTCGAGAACGGGATCCATTGTAACGCTGGCAAAACGCCGGTGCAAACGTAAACGAAGCGACGGCCGCAACAGCCGATGGATGCCTTCAACGTGCGGCCAGCGGTAGCTTTCTTTTCGGCTGCTGCTGGGCCGCACTGCTGGCTGCAGAAATCACGGAGTCTGCGTTACGTCATGTGCACGTCATGTTTCACGTCACTTAGTCCTGTGTCGTCATAGGCGAATCCCAAGTTTGAATCAGAGCGGCGGGAAAAACTTTTTCAACTTCGAATCCAAATTTCTTAAAAATAAATGCATCTTTCGCTGCCGGGCAAGTGGCAACAAAGCCATGAAAGGCCGAACTATCGAATTTTGCTGTAAAAAAAAAATATTAATAGAGCTCTCCTCAGTGTCCCTTTAAGGGAGCATGCTCTAAATATAATACAACACGATTAACTCGCGAATTTAGTTTACATGTTCTGACGTGCAAGTGCGAGCCCCGCTTTAAAGAAGCAAACATTGTGGGCAGAGGTACAAACAAGAGTTTTGCTGGAGGCTTTCCACATCCACACAAAAACGAGTCATTGTATTAGCGACGCGTCTTTTACTCCTCCGAGCGCGCTTTTATGGAGAGTTATCTGTAAGAAGAACACCTCTTAGGTGCGTGCCAGTTTTTTTCTTTAGTTTTTATTTACTTTTTCTTTAATTGTAGATACGTAAGGGGATTTCTATTTTCTTTTCCTGTCAAAATGGCCGCCGCCGCCCTAGTGTCCTGTGCGCATGTGATGTGTACGCCTGTATATTATTAACTGTTCCGGAAAATGAAGCCAGTTGTTAGTAGCGTTCGTGTTTGTGGTGACTTCATCCTGTGGCCGTCTTTTTTTGCGCTACCTTTTTACTCAAGACCAATGGGGAAGCACGCCAGGCGCGAGAAGGAGAAGGAACTGTACAGCTGATACTGTATCCGCTATGCAACCTGGCCAATCCCCCGCCGTGTGTATATGCCATTAAGCCTGAGGACATCATCATCATCACTACTGTGTGTATGTGCGTGCCTTCCTTGGCGCGAAGAACGAACAGACGTGGAGCCCTCCTATAAATGAGTGACGTTGACCGCTGTCCTTAGCCCGAGCCGCCGTTGAAGCTTCAGAGAAGCGCGCCTACCGACTCCCGGGCGCTCCTACCGACTCGCCCAGCCGCGGAACAGGAAGGCAGCGTTCGTCAGCTTCGACACGGCTCCGTCGTGAACCCCTGGTCGTCGGACTGTCGCAGTGCCCGGTGAACGAATTGTGTTTTGTTTGTCTCTCTGTTGTGTTAGTGCACATTAGGGGCAATATTTCTCTTGAAGCGAAATCTTCACTACGGGAACTCGGGCTTCAATCTCGGACCGTGTAAATTTGACCTTCAGCTGAGTTAGAGGTCAAACCATAAAAAAGAGTAAAAGAAATTTAACCAATATCTACAACTGGAGTCGAACCCGCGAGAAGATCTCCTATCAGGGCTGCTCAGCGAGACCCCAGGCTATCGCCGCTTTTTTTTTCTCGCTTCTCTCTTTAACCCCTCATTCCCTTCCCCAGTGCAGGATAGCCAACCGGAAACCTTTCTGGTTAACATCCCTGCCTTTCCCCCATCTCTGTTCCTCCTCCTCCTCTTTCAACGAGCCAACCCGCCTGCGTATTCGCCAACTGCAGCCTGTACAGCCACAAGGCTTGAAAACCACGGTGAATTGATCACGGTGACTGAAGATTGTCACAACGGCTTACCTAAAAGGGATAATTATTCCCTAAATAATGCTTAAACGGCGTTATATGCCACTAAGCATCAAGATTTGCGACCTAACAGGGAAAACAAATAAGAAATGAAATTTAAAAAAAACAATAAAATTACAGTACAGAGAGCGGAGTCGAACGGGCGACCTTCCATACGCAACACGTGCCTCTAATCCACTGCGCCATAGCGGCTTTTTTTTCTTTATTGCATGGAAGAACATCCGTAGAAAGGAGGAAAACTTCAATCAGACTGGATCGCGTCTCAAGTTCCCGGGCTGCTTAATAGGAGCCCGCCATTGCCCTAACTCAACACTGCATCCCCATCAAAACATCAAAATCCAGGGAGGCACACACATGCATCTAGGCACGGCAGCCAGCTTGGAGGTTCTTCGCGTGCAGCATATACACTCCTCACCAAAGCACACTGCTCACGAAACACAGATTTGGACGATCTTGGTGGCTCGGCATGTCTGTCCATCATACGGCTTTTCCAAAGACTGAATAGTCCCATTAACATAAACAGATCATAAGGCACAACAGAGTTTTTGTCAACAGGCAGAAATCTAATAGTGTACGGTGTAATTCCAATGTCCTTCTTGAGAGTTCGTTGTAGTATGTCCCAAAAAAACATGGCATCACGGCACAGGATAAAACAATGATCAATTGTCTCAGGCACGTTACACAGACGGCAATTCAGATTCCAAGGTACAAACATCCCCTTGTCATTAAGAAATGGCTTGACAGGCAGCGTCGCTGTGTGTAGTTTGAAAAAGAACGTTTTAGCGGCTGCCTGAATGCACATCCGCCTAACACGCTTTAGAACACTGATGTCCAAAGACCCCAGATAAGGCTGCCGATACAATGGTGTAGGGAAAAAAGACTCAGTGAGAGCCTGGGTCATCTGTTTTCTCGAGAGGCTATACAGGTAATCTAAAGAGAAGCGCACAGTGAGGAAATTGAAAGTGTCAGCAACCTCCTTGAGGAATCCCCACAAAGTCCCCTCACGAGCCTGCACAGTCGGTGCGAATAAGTAAGGCAAATGAAAACTAAGCCGCCTAATGAGCACAGCTACCAGAAACGGGTGGTTTGCCGATTTTAAAAAGAAAAAACGGGAAACAAGTTGATGCACGAACAGGTGAACAAGACCCACTCCACCACCCTCTAAGGGAAGGAACAAGTTGTCACGCCTCATGGGCTCCCATTGAGAGCGCCAAACGAATGTTGCAAATATTCTGTGTATTGCTTGCACCTTCCTCCTCGCACAATGCAGGACTTGAAGGACATACGCGAGCTTTGCAAACAAAAATATGTTACAGACCTGTGCCCTCGCAAACACTGAGAGTTCCCTACCCATCCAAGCCTGTGTCTGCCGCCGTAGAGTTACAATTTGTGAATCCCAGTAGGCTGTACTGTTGCGAACTTGGTGCAGCGGAACGCCTAGGTACTCAAGAGGGCTACTGTCCCAGCATATGCCACCGAACTGGCTTGGCCTAGTTCCCCAATAACCTAACCAAAAGCCTTTGGATTTCTCTAAATTAAGAGCCGCGCCTGATACATCACAGAACTGTTTAGTCAAGTTTAGAGCCTCAAGTACACTCTTTTTGTCAGAACAAAAGAGGGCGACATCGTCAGCATAGGCTAAAACTTTAACTTCACATTTAGCCAGAGAGAAACCGCGGATAGCTACGCTGTTAATTATACTGAGACAGAGGGGTTCCAGATATAGGGCAAATAACAATGGAGACAGTGAACATCCTTGACGAACAGATGCTTCTAGTGGTATTGGTTTCGTTAGCTCCTGATTA
Organism: Amblyomma mixtum; assembly: GCF_055824585.1. Classification (NCBI taxonomy): domain Eukaryota; kingdom Metazoa; phylum Arthropoda; class Arachnida; order Ixodida; family Ixodidae; genus Amblyomma; species Amblyomma mixtum. The sequence goes on from NC_143012.1 coordinate 148,519,949, forward strand.
ACAATAGCAAAGATACTAATCGGTTGAAAACTGTTGAGGGATATCGTCTAATTTCCCTCTGCAATGTTGATTACAAAATTTTTGCCAAGGTTCTTAGCAGTCGCCTGCAGCTCGTCATTATGGACTTGATAGGTTCGCATCAGGTCTGTGGTATTAGAGGCCGTAGTATTCAAACACATATCCATATTGCACGTTCAGTATTAGAGACAATATCAGATGAGACAGGCCAAGTTGCTCTGATTCAAATTGACTTGGCGAAGGCTTTTGATAAAGTTCGGCACGATTTCTTGTTCGCGGTCTTGGAGTATGCAAATATTGGTGACGTCTTGCTCAAAGGCATAAGGCTGTGCTATAAGAACTCCTATACAAGGGTTACTGCGCCATAGCGGCTATGTCAAGCCGTCGTTCTGAATGAATATTTATAACGAGCCTTAATGGTGGCTGCTACCTGCCGGTGTGTGGCGCTGTCATCGCTGGCTGTACCGGCTGCATTTGGCGAAAACGCAACCCGCCTCGTATTAAAGTGCACCACATTATCGCGCTGTGCATTGGAGAGCGTCGTCGTCATCCGCTTCCATCTGCTCCGTCCCGCGGCACTGCCTGCTCATCATCGTCTCCTACGTAGCACAAATCCGTGCTTTCGCTCCGATTCGAATGTAGTAAACATCCTCTGTAGTTTTTGTATTGTAATCTCTCTCGAGTTTAACTTTGCATGAGTTGCATTGTAATTTAAATCACTTTGTATGTGCCCGTACGAGTGACTGTGAAATCCTGTGTATCGTCTCTTTGCTGCATAAACATTGTTTTGTTTTGTGAACCTTTGGCTCCGACCCATTCTCTGGCTTGCGACCGGCGAAAGCTGGACATCAAACGACCACCCCCATTGTCACTTGGTAGCTGGCCTGGCCTCTGGCTGAGCTTGACATGGTGAGTCGAGGGCATCTCCTTTGTTACCGAGACCGCTACCCCCACACGTTCTAAGGGCGTTTTGGAATGCCCGCTAAAAAGTGCGCGAAAAGGTGACATCTAAACACTATTTTTCGGGCTACACCCCTCCGAATATGTTATGATTCTGCAAGAACCGTAAAATAATTTTTGCGCATTGTCATAAGAAAACCGCAGCGCGACACGAGAAATTCTATTTTAAAACACATTTAATATTTTTGAAGCATTACACCACGCAATAACTAGCGATTCGCCAGTATGCTACATTGTAGGATGGCTCAAAAGTCGGTGTTGACACAAATATTTCGGCCAATAAAAGGACGACTGTGATTTCTAAGTGAAATAAACATTTAACCGAAAAAATACAATTTATTTTTTCATTTTTGGATGTTTCGATATTTATGGGCTATATTAAGATGAGAAGCAACTGTTTTGGTTCAGTTTCGCAAACAATGTAGACTATTTTTACAAACGTCGAGTCGCTGAGTGCGGCCTTTGGAACGTCTAGAAGTGGTTTATCTAATACTGACGGCTCTCTGCGTAGCAACATAAGTCCTAAAAATGTGTGGGCTATGAAGATCGGTAAGGAACCAAAAGCAGCACTGCACTGCAAGGACAATATCACATTAAGCAATACAGTGCGATTTGAAGGAAGAACGAAAAAAGACAGACGGGTACGAGCGCTGGCCTTCTGTCGCCCCTGTTTAAAATGGCGCCGTATTGCTCAGCTGATTACCAAATTGCCCAAGCTTCAGTTCTAGCAATGTCACAGCTGCGTTCTCGAGGCGCATGCTGTAGACAAATTGATAGGGGAGTTGCCCTTTAGAAGACCCGCAACGTGCAGCTGTCTGGGCTCAGACACAAAAACGGGTTAATGAAAGCTGGCGAGGCGAGAGTGAGCCCAAATGGTTCTTATTTTCTCCGCAACAGTGTGCCCTACGTGTCCGTCTTCTGGACTAGGTCTTGACTTCTTAGCTGAGGGCTGAGGGATAGGCTGAGGGCGCACAAAAATGATGTCAAGAATGCTGCCCGCCACATCGGTGTTCACTGTCGTGATTGTTCGTGCCAGCCTCTGTATGACAAAAGCAGGATTGTTGATAGACACAAAGATCAGCTGACTAGAGAAGTTATCGAAGCGTCTGAGATCTTGAAGTTGGGTCAGAGGTGTGTAAGCATCCCTTCTGTCGCTATCTTGCAGAAATAACATGAATTTTTGCACACGTGTTAGCCTTTTGTTATCACATACGTGCCTGGTCTGAGGGATATCTGTCACGGTTCTTTGTATCATTTTTTCTGTTTTTCAGTGTCGCTGGCGCCTTTATAAGCATGGCTTCCTGAATAAACATTCTGTTGTTAGTCAGCGCTGTGTATCGTCCCTTCTTGTCCTCTGGCCGTGTGCCATTGCGCTGTTTCAAAAAAAATCATGTCTGATCAACGTGCCCATCAGTTATTGTTGTAGGTCTTGACGCAGTTATCTGTTGCTCAAAGCATCGTGCTCTTCACCGCGCCGCTTGGAGCCGCTGAAATTTGAAGCTCGAATATGCATTCTCCATGGGTTAGAAATGTTAGTGGAGTCCATTTGATCAGGTTAAGTTGAGTCCGATCTTGTATCGACACATGCAAAACAACCAGTATGGACTACCATACACTCACCTATCGTCACTCAGCTATGGTAACTGGCGATTCATGTTTGGTTCGCCTTGCGAAGTCTGAGTGAATGAAAGTAATCTTAAGAAATGCTTTTAGCTGCATCCTTATCACATTCTGGCGAACATTGTCCGGTAACCATGGTAAATTTCAGGGCGAACATGTAGCCGAAAGTGGAGCGGAACACATCTGAAACTTCAGAACTCCCTCCTGATGGCATCTAGCAGTGAAAAAATAATTTAGTAGCGGTCAATTGGACTGACGCTCAGGAAATGCCATGGCATTCTTCTTTCGCTCGCCAATGTATTTCAATTCTGTCTGTATTGCGATTCCGTCTACAGAGCTACACGAAATGTGTCACATTGGTAGGTCGCGCTGAGTCGTCCTCATACCACTACCCGTAGCTCGCTCTTTCAAACACAGCTACCGATGGGGCTAGTGAGAGACCCAGGCTGCTCTTCACGAGCAATGAGAAAACGAATAGAAGCCGCAAGTTTCATTTTTCGCAGACATTTATTTGGCAGGGTGTACATCTTGCAGTAGGCCTACTGAAGTCAGTCATTTTTTCTTCGCCACATTAATTTTTGCTTTGTCATTTATCTTCCAGCGTCTGACCTCCCCCACAAGCGGAAAGGGTAGCAGAGAGGGGACTATTGGCATGCGGAGAGAGGGAAATCCCCCTAAACATCATCTGCCATGGTGGGCAGGTGGAGGCGTCGCAAAAACGCAAAGCCAATGCCTCCGGACAGCCTTAGCCGTCATGGCCCTCGTAATGCTGTGGCATTAATTAATTTACCGCACTATCACCCCAGTGGGAATCGAACCAGCGTCCGGCGCCAGCACAGCAGTTTCGTAGTTCGATCCCTTTAACCACTGCAGCCTATCGTGATGATGATGATGACATCCTCAGACTTAATGGCACATACCCACGCCGTGGGATTGGGTACGTGCGGTAAATCGTCCTCTTTGTTACCTTTCGCCCGTTCCTTCAACGCTTCTGGATGCTTGGAGCCGTCTGTGCTGTGTCCATGGCCTTGCAGTTGAGCCTGTTCAGTCAGGAGGGAGGAACGTTTGACTGTGTCGTTAATAAAAGCTTTGTGTAGCCGCACCCGGTGAAGGACCCAGGTGAGAGGGGAAACCATACAGCTCTGACAGTATATCATTTACTGTCCACCCCTGCTAGAGTATTACATCAGTAGCCGTATTACATCAGAAGGGGTTAGACTCGAATTCTAGAGGCCCGTGCACTGTGCGATGTCAGTGCACGTTAAAGAGCCCCAGGTGGTCGAAATTTCCGGAGACCTTCACTAGGGCGTCCCTCAGAGCCTGAGTCGCTTTGGGACGTTAAAACCCCATAAGCCAAACCAAACCAGATTACCAAAATAACAAAAAGATCACACTAATAGCACAGTTGAAATGTCTCACATAACAGACCATGATTGCGCACACGTATGTTTGTTTATTTATTTTATTCAATCGCTCATGAAAGGCCCCATTAAGGAGTATTACATTAAGCGTGGGCGTCCAAAGGAGCGGTAAGGATTTGAGAAGATTTTCGATGGCGATCTTGAATTCGTGGTGATAGGCAAACAAGGTGATGTGGGGTGAAGGTCGTTGCAGTCCAGTGCTGTCCGTTGAAATAATTACTTCTGAAATGTTGTGGTACGACCACGCTCTTTTCACGGCTTTATGGTGGTTCTAGAGGGATAAACAATAAAGGCATTGAAGATCTTGTTCTGTTCCAATGTATGAAAAAATCAGTGAAAGAGGCAGATACGCGCTAGTTTACGGTGGGAGGCTAAAGCGCCGAGGTCAAGTTCGGATTTTAATTCCGTGGCACTATTGTGATAAGAGCAATTGGACAGTACGAATCTAGTTGCATGACTCTGAATGGATTCGAGCAGACTGGTTAGGTTTTTTTTTTGGTGTATAGGTTGTGTATGCTCTAGTTTTGGTATGAGAAGTGTTACATACGCAATAACTTTGACATTTGGGGTTTCTAATTCAAGGTTACGGTCTGAGTAGCCAAGGGCGCGATTAGCAAAGTTGAGGCAATATCATGTCGCCACGATAGCTCTCCAGAGATGTGAATGATTAGGTATTTATTTTTTTTTATGCCAGTTGGGTTCAGCCGACATTCGTTAAGGCAGTAGTTGGGTTGCTACGACGGCATGGGGAAGAGAGTAATGAAGTTTACTTTCATAAGCCAGGTATCACACCGCTATTGTATTCTGCGGCTGTTCTGCAGGGCGGCATTGTTTGACTGGTTAGTTGCGGGTAAGTACACTACTCAATAATGTGCAAAGAAAGCCGGATGTTAGTTGCTACTTTACAGGGACGCAAAAATGATTTCGATGGCCATATTCAAGTGCGACAGGTATGTAGGGATGGTCTTCTTAGGTATTCAAATTAAATTTGAAAGCTCTGCGTGCACCCTGTGACTTTCAAATAATTTTTTAAAGCACTGTTCACAGTACCTCGCAACCGATTAGGGCGAGGCACCTCAGCGTGCCTCTCGTACCTCGATAATTTCCGTGGGGAGACGGAGCGAGCTTGAAGGCTGACTCTTCTGCACACTGATAGGGGACACGGGGTGAGATTTATCGGCCTGATTGGTTGCGAGCTACTGCGAGCAGCGATTTTAAGAATTACTTATAAATTATAGGTCCACGCAGAGCTTTCAAATTTGACTCGAATACCTTATAATACTACCCCTGCATATCTGTTCTACTAGAATATGCCAATCGAAATCATTTCATGGTCCTTTTAAGTCACAGAATGTTCATATTGATATGGAAAAGAAGGGGTCCTAGTAGGGTTCCTTGAGGTATACCGGACACGATATAGGAAAGGCTTGGTGAGTAGGAGTTGGCAAAGGCGAACTGAAGATGACCTACTCGTATCAAGACCTCGCTGATCCAGTTCAATACATATGGGTCTAAGTTAAGGCGCAAGAGCGTGAGTAGGAGGCGACGATGAGGAACTTTGTCGAAAGCCTTTTCAAAATCTAGAAAGAGGGCGCCAATGGGCGTGTTAAGGTCATGGTATGAGTGAATGTCGTGAAGTAAAAGAGCGAGTTGAGTTTTACAGGAATGGCTTTGACGGAAGCCTTGATGATTAAGAACAGTAAATTGGCAGAACACAAGGAATTAGCTACCTGCTATTGAATAACACGTTCAGTGGCTTTGGAAAAAATTTGTGACAGATATGGGACGATAGTTAGTGGGGAATGATCGGTTACCTCTTTTGAAGGCAGGAACGACCTTCTGAACCTTTCAATCTGTGGGTAGGGAACGGATGGTTAACAACTCCTGGAATATGAGTGAGAAAATAATGCTGCAGGCATGTTTAGTATTTTGAGCACTTTAGCATTTGTATGGTCCATTTCCTTTGAGGATGAGTTCTTTAGCTTATAAATTAGGTTAAAGATACATGTTGGATCGAAAGCAATAGCATTCTTTCGAGGATGCGTATACAGTGGCGGTGATGGGAGGCTGACAAGTGTCTCGAGTGCGAAAACAGAGAACAGCGCAGGTAACGAATAGCCATCGCTGAGACTCTAAAAATACTGTTAGAAGAAGAAGGGAGAATTGTTTCCCAGAATCTCTTTGGGCCGTTGCGTAACAGAGAGGGTAAAAGTTCATGGTAAAGTACTCATATTTATAACGAGCCCCTCATACCCCTTCCCTTGTTTGCTTAATTGCTTAGCGAGGGCCTCGGTTCTGGCAGCCTTGACGCCATAGGAAGCATAAGAGCGTTCTCACCCAGCTTCCACCCTCTCCGTTCGATGACGTTCTACGTCACATCAGCGGTTACTCAGGACGTGCTACGTCCGCCGCTTAAGAATGTGAGGTGGCGCTGATGAACACTCTCAAGATTAGGTTATTTGTAAACATAAATACCCCCGAAAGAAGAAGAGCTGACAGCCGTCGCCGTAGCTCAGCGGTAGAGCACCGTACGCGTAACTCGGAGGTCGTGGGTTCGGATCCCACCCGCGGCATGTGGTTGTTTTTTCTTCTGCTTTCCTAATCAATTATCTTTAAGCGATAACATATTCAGTAATATTCTAAATCGAACAACAGCACAAAATAAATAAATTAAATTAAAAACCCCTGTCTCCCTTGGTTTCTGTGGCTGTTGGCTTCTCTCATACTCATGGTAAAAGTTATGCTTAGCCCACTGTAACGCCTTATTGTGCTCACTAGCAATGCTGAAAAACAGATTTCACGTAAAGTCGATATTTGACTGTTTAGGAAGAGGGCAGTCGTTTTTTCTTATTATGCAACCATTTTAGTGCTGTGTTGAACCATGACGACTGGGAATGCTTTATTATTGTAGCCGTTGTTATTTATTTCTCAATTCTGCAGTATATTTTGTTAAAACATTGCCAGTGAATCTCCATGTGGAGTTAGTGTCGGCCGGTAGCGAAATTGCCACAAAAAGAAGTTATTTCGGCTGTCATACCTGCGTAGTCGCTTCTATGTTACCTCTTTTTTATGTTACCTCTTTTTTAGTTTTGTTGCTATTGAGCATACTGCAGTGCAGAGAGCCACATATTCTTTTGCGCGTTCTCTGTGTAAGGTAGAAAGGCAAGCAAGAAAAAATATCGCATACATTGTTGGAATGAGGTCGAGAATACTCAATGAATACATACATCCGTAGCAAAAAAACAACAGCAATAGAAATCCAACAAGCTAAATTAACCCCTGTCAATTTTTATCGATATTATCAACTACCGAAATTTAGAAGGACCGCGTTGAAAAACATCATGGCCAGGTTGCGAGTTACATTCTTCTGCGGCAACTAAACAAAAATGATTTGTTGAATGTATTAGTGCCGCCCTGCAGTCACTGGAAGCTCATGGAATTGAAGAGGCGGCAGATGTTCTGAGTGGAAGGAGCAAGATGGTGTTACGAGGGGCAGAAGATGCATAGAGTACCTTGTGACAAAAAGAAATGAACAAGAATTTTCCACCCATGTGCGATACCTGGATGCCAACAATACGCTACAGTCATCATTCCCTAGTAATCCTGTTAAGATTGCTTAATGCAGTTTTTTTCGCCCATTGTATGTTACAGCATGTAAATATAATCCTGAATGCATGATACTGCTGCGTAATGCACTTATATATATTTCCACGAGTGTAACTGGCGTGCTCAACCTCCTCTTGTCTTGCACATTCTTGATACAATCCTTTGGTTCCCACATAGCTTACACTTATAAGCGCGCCTGTGCTACCGTCGGGAATGAGTAAAATGGTGTAAATTTTAGCAAAAATCTATGTTCGCTCCTGCTGCTTGTTGTTTTGCTTTTACTGCCAGCAGAAATATGACCTAAAGCGTGGTTCTTGTGGAGCCGACAGCCTCGTTAGCTTTTTCTCTGCGCTCGCCACATCACTTGGTTTGGTGCAGTTAAAATTACCCATTGATTGATCACTTATCAATCAATTAGTTGACTGATTGATTGATTTACTGATTAACTGAATCACTTATTGATTGACTGGTTGACTAACTGATTGATGTGATAGCGCCTGAGAGTATGATTCGTAGATGCCAGCATAATTTCACGTTTGGAAACGTGGGTGCGTTAAAAGATACGAATCGCTTATGTTTATAGCATTTTTATACGTTGAGCTTCATAAAAATTGTGGTTCACCACTTCTTGGAAGTGGTGAAATTGTCTTCGAGCGATAAGCGGTAAGTGTTAGATGTTATGCGGAGTTACAAGACGTAGACATCTGTGTCTTTTACTGCTTGCGTCTTTTAACGCTAACGTAATCTGGCAGCAGAGCCAATCAACGGAACGGACGCTTATTTTCCCTTCTACTTGTCTCTCATTTTCAATCGAATTGCACAGCAGGATGTCCAAGTATGCCACCGCCTTCCTTCCCGGATCACTAGTGCCGACGAGGTGACGAAGAAAGGCACCAGAAAAAGCTGGGGGCACTCTGAACATTCTGGTAGCTTTCAATAATCGTGCGATGTCGTTCTTGGAAAGGCAAAAAAAAAATAAGAATTGAATCAGACGAACTGGGCCTTTCCAGCAACCAACCGGTGTTTCTAGACGATTATCTGCGCACAAAATAAAGACATTGTTTGGATTCATAATTGGAAAAAAAGAAATGAGAGATGAACAGGCGTTTCGCAACGACCAAGAGCGACTAAAAGTACGTACTAAAAAAAAAGAAAAAGAACAATTCGGACGTTACGAATTGAATGTGAAGGTGATTTGCATCATGGGAAGTAGCGGGGGCCAGTTGGTTCATTTTTCTACTTAAAACAGTGCGCAGGGACAGGACACAGTCGAGAAACACAGTGCTGTGTCGGTGTATTTCTCGACTGTGTCCTGTCCCTGCGCACTGTTTTAAGTAGAAAGGTGATTTGGACTGCCTTAAACGCTGCCTATATAGTTTTCTGTTTATTCTGTTTGATTATTGTTCTTAAAATATCGCTTACCCTTTACGCAGCAGTTGTCTCACCTTTTTCCACTTGAATGCGCGAAGTGCGCTAAAAAGAGATGTCGAACTGGCCATGTATCTCAGTGAGTTCGGTATCAGTTAGTTAGTTATATTGATTTTAATGGCGCAAAAGCAACTGAGGCTATGATGCGCCAAACACAAGGTTAGAGTTTTTGTTAAAGGTGAAGCTTTTATACTTAGAGTTTGTTTAAAACACTGGCTTCCCTGAGAAACCTAAAAATACAAGAGATGTCAACCAGTGCTCGATCACCTAAAAGTAACATGGGGTGTAAAGGGATGCTTTCCCTGTAAAATGTTGTAAAATATTTCTTTCTTAGTTCTTCTAGTTTGATACATGAAATTAAAAAGTGGTTCACGGTGAGTTCAGCACCGCACATGTCACAGAGGGGTTTGTTCTGTTTGGTTAGTAGAAAGCTGTGCGTGAGGTGGGTGTGTCCAATGCGGAGCCGACATAAAATAACTTCGGTAAAACGTTCTTGATGCCTACATGATTGCCAGTCCCCTAAAATTGGTTTCACAGAATGTAGTTTGTTGTTTACGTGTTCTTGCCATGCAGTCTGCCACTTATTTCTGAGTTTACTGGTGATAAACTTTAAACAATCCCTGTGCGGTATGTTCACTTGCTTTATGTGGCCATTCCGGGCTTGTGCAGCGCATACATCTGCTTTCTCATTACCTACGATTCCAACATGGCTAGGAACCCAGCAGGATTTAATGTTAAGTTTTTGTTTTGTGATTTTAACAATGTTATGTATGATGTTACCTATTATGGGTTCAGCAGCATTTCTGGAGTGCAGTGATTTGAGCATACTCAGGGAATCGGTGTAAATGATGCTATTTTTGATGTTCTCTCTTACTATTTTTTCTACAGCTACAAAGATGGCATAACACTCAGCAGTAAAAACCGATGCGCATTCTGGTAGTCGCATTATCTGTTTATTTTTTCCTTGAATTACTGCACTTCCAACGTGACTTTCTGCTTTTGAGCCATCTGTATAAAATTCAATGTAGGTGTCATACTTTTCTTGTAGTGCAAAGAATTCCTGTAATATGTACTCATTTGGCGCTTGCTTTTTATCTAAATGTGTCATTGTGAGGTCACATACTGGAGGCAGGCTGTACCATGGTGGTAAATATTCATTCCTTTGTGCAATATTCGGTAAGCAGTCTAGTAGTGTTAGCTCTTCACATTTGTCTTCAAAGCGCAATAGTAATGGTCTGATAGAATGTGGTTTGTTGATGAATAATCTTTTAGATGGGCACTTGGTGACAACTGGATGACAGAGATGTTTCGGAAGAGAACGGATTTTTAAGACGTATGTGCATGTTAGTGCGATTCTTCGGTCCTCAAGAGCGGGCTCATTAGTTTCAACGTATAGGCTGGCTACTGGTGATGTTCTGTATGCTCCAGATGATAGCCGCAAACCAAGATTATGAATGGGGTCTAATCTTTTCAAGTAGGATGCTCTTGCCGAACCATATACTATGCACCCGTAGTCCAGCTTGGAGCGCACCAGAGAGCGATATATGTGTAAAAGGCTTGCTCTATCGGACCCCCACCGCTTCCGTGAGAGCATTTTTAAGATATTGAGGACTTGAGAAGCTTTCTTTTTAAGGCTGTTAATGTGTGGTAGAAATGTGAGTTTCTTGTCGAAAGTTAGGCCTAAAAATTTGTGTTCTTGTTTAATTGGTAGTGGAGTATGATTCAGGTACAGATTGGAATCGACCTGCAGGCCTCGTCGCAATGAAAAAAGAACAGCTACTGTTTTTTGAGGGGAAAATTTAAATCCGTTTCTATCTGCCCAGGTAGCCAGTTTATTTATTGTTATTTGTATTTGTCTCTCACAGGTTGATAGGCTGGAGGACGTGCATGCTATTTGTAGGTCATCTACATAAACTGAATACATTATGGACTTGGGTATTACTTTAGCTAAGGAGTTCATTTTTACTGTGAAGAGTGTTGTGCTTAGAATACACCCCTGGGGTACGCCGTTCTCTTGGGTGAAAGACATGGAGAGAGTTGCTCCTAGGCGGACTCGGAATGTGCGGTTAGCCAGGAAGTCGTTCAAACAGCTCAGCATCCTGCCGCGGATACCTAGCTCTGCTAGGTCACGGAGGATGCCGTACTTCCACGTGGTATCGTAGGCCTTCTCCAGGTCGAAGAAGACCCCAATACAGTGCTGCTTGTGGATGAACGCCTCCCGGATGGTGTTTTCCAGGCGGACAAGGTGATCTGTGGTGGAGCATGTTTTCTTAAACCCACATTGGTGTTTATCTAGTAGTTGCCGAGATTCAAGTACGAAGGTCAGTCTAATATTTATTACACTTTCGAAAGATTTAGCAATGCAGCTGGTGAGGGCTATTGGTCTGTAACTGCTAGGACTTGTTGGTGGTTTTCCGGGTTTGAGAAAAGGTATTATGACTGCTTTTTTTCCACTCGTCAGGTATATTTCCAGTTATTCAGATTTTATTAAAGAATTTTAACAGTGCCTCTACAGCAGCCTCGGAGAGATGTGCAAGCATAGCGTAATGCACGTTGTCTGGTCCTGGTGCTGTCTTTTTTCCAGATGATAGTACCAGATTTAATTCTTGCAGTGTGAGAGGCTGGTTGTAATCCTCATGTATACCTGCTCCAGATGGGAATTTTTGTTTTTCAGCTATTGCTTTGTGTTTCTGAAATGTGTTTGTGTAGTTGGATGAACTTGAGATCTCAGCAAAATGCTCGCCCAATATGTTGGCCTGTTCTTCTAAAGATGTTTGTGTCCCGGGTGCTGTCAAGAGAGGAAGTGTGAAACGGGTATGGTCGCCAGTAAATTTACGAACTTTTTCCCACATTTTCTTTAATGTTATTGAACTATTTATTGAGGAGACATATTTCTGCCAAGAGGTTTTTTCTGCATTTCTTCGGACATAGCGCGCTCTGGCTTTTGCCTTCTTAAAGGTAAGTAAGTTCTCTGCAGTGGGATATCGACGCAGAGCGCTCCAGGCTTTGTTTTGTTGTTTTTTTGCTAATGTGCCTTCTTGTGTCCACCACACTTTATGTTTCTTTTGTGCAAGTCCTGTTGTTTGTGGTATAGCGAGTGTTGCGGCCGATATTATGCATTCAGTAAACTTCTCATTAATTTCATCTGTGCTAAGGTCGTCACAAAATTCCTTTTCCAGAGTGGCACGTTTTGTAAAAAGTGACCAGTCGGCGAGCTGAAGTTTCCAGCGCCGTGGCCTTGTGGGGATGATTGGAGTGGACGATGAGAGCCTGATGACGGTAGGTAAGTGATCGCTGCCCATGGGGTCATTTAAAACATCCCATTTAAAATCGTTAAAAAGTAATGGTGATGCGAAAGCTAAATCGAGAGAGCTCATTTTTGCTGAGCTTGGACAGTAATATGTGGCTTTTCCCGTATTTAAAAGACAGACATTATTCGAAAGTATAAAATCTTCGATTGTTTGGCCTCTAGAGTCACAGCGTTCGCTTCCCCAAAACGGAGAGTGAGCGTTAAAGTCGCCAACTACCAGAAATGGCTCCGGCAGTTCATCGATCAGGTCTTCTAGATCTTGGCATGTTAATGTGATGTGTGGGGGAAGATATAAAGAACATATTGTAATTGTTTTGTAGCTGATGACGCTAACCGCAACCGCCTCAAGTTTTGTTTTCAGTTTGATTTCTTGAGCCGGGACGCCGCTTTGGATGATGATTGCGACGCCTCCCGAGAGTCTACTTGCATTCTCGCGATCACGCCTAAAAGTTGTATAATGTTTTAAGATATTTGAATGTTGTGGACCAAGATTGGTCTCCTGGAGACATAGAGCTAGAGGCATCACGGACCCTAGAATATGTGTTATATCACTGTAGTTCCTCAACATTCCTCTACAGTTCCATTGAATTGCAAATATCATGTTTGTTTTTTTGGGTGGGAATGGAACTGAAGGAATTTACTGTTCTGGGCCCGTTACCGGGGTTCTGTCTTTTCTTCGCTCGTGAGAGCCGGTCCGCCGCTGCAAAGCGGGCGGAGTGGCAGTTGTATCCATCACCTCACCAGAGGTGCTGGAGGACCGCGAAGCCGCGGGTGTGTTGGTGTCAGGCCTCCCCCGACGGGGGGAAGTCCTGCGGGATGCTGGCCCATGGGCCGGCACTCCCTGGCTTGGAGTTGGCAGAGCAGCCTTGGCTGTCTCTGCCTGGGGCGTTGATGGCACTACCACAGGCGCGGTGGGAGTGGCCGCGGCAGATGCCGGAGTGCTGCGTGGTGCACCGCCCCTGCGCGCCACGTCAGCATAGTTTGGTTTGGCTGTGAAAGAGAATGTATTTGTCAGTGCAAAACGCCTTCTGGCTTCTTTGAATGAAATGTTTTCCTTTGTCTTTATGGTGATGATTTCCTTTTCCTTCTTCCAGGACGGACACGCCCTGGAGTACGCAGCATGGTCTCCTTCACAATTAGCGCAGCGTAGAGCTGCGTCGCATTCCTCAGAATGGTGGTCCTTCGACGCGCATTTCGCGCAAGTTTTGTGGCCGCGGCAACTCTGCGATCCGTGGCCAAACCGTTGACAATTAAAGCACCTTCGGGGGTTAGGGATGTCGTGTCTTACATTTACTTTGAGGTATCCAACGTCGATGGTTTCGGGCAATGTGCATGTGTTAAAAGTCAGGACTAGGTGTTTGGTATCTATTTCTTTGTTGTCCTTGCGGATCTTGATTCGATATACATCAATGACATTTTGCTCGGAAAGCCCTTCCAGCATTTCTTTCTCGGTAAGGTGTAGAAAATCATTTTCTGAGATGACGCCACGGACAGTATTGAGTGATCGGTGTGCAGTAATGGAGACAGGTGTGTCCCCAATAGACACTATGTTACAGAGTTTGGTGGTTTGGACATTTTCTCGGAGTTCCAGCAATAAATCGCCACTGGTCATTTTGGATACTTTGTAGCCGGGGCCCAAAGCTTCTGTTAAGCACTTCGATACCATAAAGGGGGATAGAATTCTGGCCTGTTTATCTTGAACTTCACTGTGGATGACATGGAATTTGGCAAATGTTGGTTTCTTTTTGGAAAAAAAGTTCTCTGCTTCGTTCCGCACTCTTTTAAGAGAGCGATCAGGTTTGGAAAGGGGGGGAGCCATAAAAAATTGATGTTTTTCGGTCATGGTGCCAGCCACCCACCATGGAGTCCAACAAGGGGACGCGACAGGAACTTGAAAGTCCTGCCCACGCCAGCTGTACACCTTAACTATAACCTAATATGACTCAAGTCAGGGTAGTTGGTCACACACGGTTAACCCTCGCCGCCAGGAAAAAGAGGAAAAACCGAAGAAGAGAGGAGGATACAGGAGAGTTGTAAGAAAGGAAATAGGAAAGTGAAAGATAGAGGGGAGGATAGGAAAAGGCGACTGCCGATTTCCCCCGGTCGGGTCAGGCCGGAGGTGCCGTCTACAGGAAGCTGGGGCCAAAGTGGTGTGTTGCCTCCGCCGAGGGGCCATAAGGGTCCAAACGCTCGGCATCGGCTCAACCACCAGGATCCCCTTTTCCCCGGACACGGCGATGCCACGCACGGCTAAGCGCGGATGCTCGGGTCCGTGGTGACGCATTGCTCACCATCATCCCCCTGCGGGGATGTCCCTGCGGATGCTCGGGTTAACCCCGTGGTGTCGCCACTCACCAACGTCTGCATGCTGCAGACGCCTCCCTGCGGGGAGAGTTCGGTATCACGTGACCACGGAACTAGGAGGTCATGTGAAGATGATGCTCTGAGTCTGCCTGGATATAAGTTTTTTTTTTCTTTTAATGGGAACCATCGATAAGGCGGCGGTGCATTGCAGTCAATAGCGAAACAAATTTCATGTTGCATGCAACAAGCTTTCTCCAGAATTAATGAAGATCATCAAGCACTAACGCTGCAGCATCAAACCAAACTATCCGATATAGTTCAGCGCCCAAGTCAAATGAATTTAATTCATTTTTTGAGTTGCTATAAAAAGTAACGAATTTCCCGCCTGCAAATTAGTTGAATGCCATTTTAGTGGCGTCTGCACTAGTATCCTGTTGGAAAACACTGCAGCCACCAGTCAGAGGACCTTTGAAATTCTTCGTGAGAAATAGTGACGTAGGGCAGTATCATAAGAGGCTTAAGCAATCTATTATTTATTTTATTTAAAACATACGGCTAGCTTCAAGCCGGATCTTGTTGCAGGAAAGTACTCAAAATATGCGTGCAGTCTGGTTTATGTGGACGAAATGAAACAAAGGAAGCCCATGGTTGCACAATATCTTGTGTTAAAAGAAAGGCATCTCGCCAGACAATTAAGCAAACAATAAAAGTAACAAAAAAAAACAAGCCTGTATCAACGCACTTACTCCAAGACTAAGTTTGACAAACGATTCAACAAAGCACCTAAGGATATGCAGGTGACATCATTCGGTAGCAGATTCTAAGCTAGCATGGTTTGAAGAAGGAATGCAAATCTCAGGTAGGGTGTCACTATGAAATATCTATTCGCGTAAGTGCTTGCTGTGTTTTGTTCTTGAGTTTACAGCTTCTCAAGACGTCACTTAGTCATGCTTTATCTATCGTGAATGCATCGTTTCAATGCAAAAAAAAAATTCAAGACGCATGATTATGACACGATTTTGGATCGTTGGAACACTAGCTTTGCGCAAGCGTTCTGTTGGCGAATCGCAATGACGGTACGTTTTGTAAATGCACCTTATTTCTTTGAGCTGAACGCTTTCCGGTTAGACAATACAATTGTTAGTAGACGGAAACTAGTTAGCAGACAGTACAGCGAATGAGTGGAATTAAGTTATGTAATAACATAACATGGTGTCAGTTGAAACCGATTTAAGTATATATATATATATATATATATATATATATAATTAAGCAAACAAAGGAAGGGGAATGAGGGGCTCGTTATAAATATGACAGAAGCACAAAAACCAAGGGGCACAGGGGATTTTTTTTAATTCATTTATTTATTTTGTGGGGTTGATCAATTTAGAATACTACTGAATATGTTATCGATTAAAGCGAATTGATAGAAAAGCAGAAGAAAAAACAACCACATGCCGCCGGTGGGATCCGGTCCCGCTTCAACTGGCACCATGCTATTATATAGCTTACATTTCACTCATTCGCTGTACCGTCTACTAACTATTTTTAGTCTACTAACCATTGTATTGTCTAACTGTAAAGCGTTCAGCTCAAGGAAATAAGGTGCATTTAAAAGTACCGTCATTGCGATTCG
The DNA here is from genome assembly GCF_055824585.1 of Amblyomma mixtum. Lineage (NCBI taxonomy): Eukaryota > Metazoa > Arthropoda > Arachnida > Ixodida > Ixodidae > Amblyomma > Amblyomma mixtum. The sequence continues at coordinate 148,536,252 of NC_143012.1, forward strand.
CCGACAGAACGCTTGAGCAAAGCTAGTTTTCCAACGATCCAAAATCGTGTCATAATCTTGGGTCTTAAATTTCTTTTTTTGCTTTGAAACGATGCCTTCAGGACAGATACAGAATAACTAAGTAACGTTTTAAAAAGCGGCAAACTTAAGAAAAAAACACAGCAAGCCCTTCTGCGAATACATGTTTCATAGTGACACCTTCACATTTGCATTGCTTCTTATATATATATATACGAGGTCTGTTAGAAAAGTATCCGACTTTATTTTTATTTTTTTTGCGAGCACCTGATGGATATGAAACAAGCGCGCTTGCATCAGCTGACCTTGAACCTTCGTACGCATGCACGAATTTTTTCCGGCCTGCCGATGGCGTCAGTCGCTGGGACGCAGCATTTGAGTGAGGCAGTGCGCAGTGCTCCCGTCGGTTTTTTATTGCAAGGAAAATGGCGGAGTGACAGTAGCAGCGCTACTGTATCAAATTTAGCCATAAACTGGGCGACAGCCAAGTGGAAACCATTCGGAATATTCAGACGGCTTTCGGTGACGATGCTATGAGCAGCACACAGATTAAGCAGTGGTACAACTGGTTAAAAGACGGCCGCACATCGGTGGAGAACGAGCCACGCTCCAATCGGCCATCAACATGCCGAAATGACCAGGTCATTGCCGAACTGAACGCTGTGGTGATGCGGGACCGTCGCGTGACTATCCGAGAAATTGAGGAAGAGGTGGACATCAGCAATTTTTCCGCACATTCCATTATCACCGAAGATTTGCCATGGAGAGAGTTGCGGCGAAATTCGTGCCGAAGCTGCTCACGGTGGAGCAAAAGCAGCTTCGTGTTGAACTCTCACAGGACATGCTGGATTCCGCAAACAGTGACCCCGACTTCATCAACATCATAATAACTGGTGACGAGCCTTGGGTGTTGTCGTGTCCGGACTGTCGTGTCCGGTCGCTGTGTTGAATGCAGCGAAAGACGCACACGGTACTTTAAGACTTCGTTTATTTAAAGCCGATGAGGGTGCGACCAGCGTCGACCGAGGCAGGAGCCGAACTGGCCGCCCGAAGAAAGGAGGGAGTGGAGAAGCGTCCACGGCAGGGAGTGGCTTCCCAGAACAGGAGGAGGGTGCGGGGGCGCACCGTGGGGGGGCATCCGGCGACAGCGTGCGACGAGGGGCAAGCGGTCGTTAGGAGGGGATGCGAGTGGTCGTTAGGAGGAGGATTGAGTGGTCGTTAGGAGGAGGATGCGAACTGTCGTTAGGAGGAGGACGCGGGGGCGCACACACACAAAAGCAATATGGGGACACAACACTTCCTTCCCCCTTAGAAAGTTGCCTGGTATCGTGCAGGGGGTCGGCGCTCACGCGTGGAGGCGCGCTGGCTTTGTGCGCTCGGGGGAGAAACACTTGTAGGCTGGCTGTTGTTCGCTGTGTCTCCTAGGTCTGTCCTGGGCGAAGTCTCTTCTTCCGGGAAGAGGTGCCAGGCTATGTGGGAAGATGGTGCACGTGTTCTCTTCGCTGGCGGACAGCTCTCAGACGGCGTCGTAAATCTACGCAGCTGGTTGAGATGTCGGCGTGCTACTGTGCCATGTATGTTGACGAGCCAAGAGCGCAGGCCTATGCGTCTGACAATTGTAGCTTCCTCCCAGCGTGGCTTTTTCAGAAACTGTCGGGCGAGGACGCGCTGTCCCTCACTAAGCGTGCCGCAGCGCGGAATTGCTTTTTCTTCCCGGAACGTCTCTGCCTTTGGCTCGGGGAGGATGGCTGTGAGCTGGGTTCGCATTTCACGCTCGAACATCATTTTCGAGGGGGTCTCGCCTGTTGTGCTCTGAACCGTCGTGTGCTGCTTGAAGAGAAAGCGCGCAAGGCGGCGCTGCAGCGAGCCTGTCTGATCTCTTTCAAGGGCGCGTTTTAGCTCGGCTACGTAGCGCTCGGCTTGTCCGTTTGTCGCTGGGTGGTAGGGGGCCGATGTAACTGATGAGATCCCGTTGTCGCGATAAAACTTGAGGATCTCCGCAGACACAAACGGTGTTCCGTTGTCCGACACTACCTTGCGCGGCAGGCCGAACGTTGCAAATAGTGATCGGAGGTTGTCAATGACTGCTGCCGAAGTCGTCTGTCCCATTTGCCTTATCTCAAGCCACTTTGTGTAGGCATCTACGACCACAAGGAAAGTGCAGCCCTCAATTGGTCCTGCAAAATCAATGTGCAGTGTGTGCCATGGTGTGTCTGGCTTTTCCCATTCTGGGACAGGAGCTTTCGGCGGGGCGCTCCGGCTGCTCTGGCAAGGCTTGCATTCTCGCACCACTGTTTCGATGTCGTTGTCAATGCCAGGCCACCACATGTAGCTTCTGGCACACTTTTTCATTGCAACGATGCCCCGATGTCCGGCGTGGATGAGAGACATAGCTTGTGCGCGTAGTTCCCTCGGCATCACAACTCGGGACCCAAATATGATGCAGCCGCGATGGGTGCTCAACTCTGTAGCTCGCCTGCGGTAAGCGTCGAAGTTGTCCCCTTTGAGTTTATGCACGTTGCCTTGTTGAACAGCTGTGTAAACTAGCCGGAAAGCTGCGCACTTCTGCGTAGATGCTGCAACTGTGCCTGCTGTAAGCGGAGGTTCTGGCAGTGCTTCGAACATCAGAACGTCTCCTGGTGGAAATGGTTCGTCAACAGTTGCGTCTAGTGGCAGACGGCTTAGCGCATCGGCGTTTTGATGTTTACTCCATTTCATCACGCCTAGTGGAGAAAACCAATTTCTCCCTAGAAGGCTTGATCCTGTGCCCTTCACAACAAGCAGAGGTAGCGTATGGGTCTGGCCGTTGTAGTTAACCTGCACGTTGGCAGAGCCCAATAGTGGCAGATTCTGTCCTGACCACGTTCGCAGGTGCGTGTCGTCTTGTTGCAGGGCGGGTGCGTCAGATGGCCATGAAGTTCGGAACGTGTCCTCACTGATCAGAGTACAGGCTGCGCCGGAGTCCACCTCGAACTTAATCAGCTGGTGATGTACGCTTACTTCTGTAAAAATCTTCGGTCGCGTGCCGAGATTCATGGTGTTCAGGTCGTACAACACAGATGGTGTTGCTGATGTTGTTCCATGGAGATCAGATAGCGGCGTATTCTCTGAGGCGTTGACGCTGTGATTAGGCTGGGAAGGTGACTTTATCTTGGCAAGTCTCCGTTTCGTAATGCATGCTCTTTCGATATGCCCTCGCTTGTGGCAAAAATTACACGTGGCTGACTGGAATCGACATCCCTGGGGGTTGTGTTGGTCGTCACACCGCCAGCAGCGTTGTGCCTTTTTGACCGATTTTACAACAACAGAAGGCTTGTGCACCTGGTTGCTTGTCTGGTGTACCGGCTCGGTGTTCCGGCGAATCCCTCTCTGCTGGTGACCGGCGCTCTCCGCTCGAACGGCGATGTCGTAAGCTTTGCTGAATGTGAGGTCCTTCTCAGCGAACAGGCGCTGCTGCAGTGACTCGTCACTCAGTCCGCACACAAATCTGTCGCGTAACATCACGTCCAAGGGAAGCATGGTGGTGTTAGCAGAAGAAGCTGCGTCTCCCTCCTGCCCGGTAGCTGTTGTCGACAGCGTTCCAAAATTGCAGTCGGCAGCGAGCTTCTTGAGCGCGGCTACGTAGGCGCTCACAGTTTCTCCTTCCAGTTGATCTCGTCGTTGGAAGCGAGCCCGGCTGTAGACCTCGGATGGCCTTGGGTCGTTGTGCTTTTGCAGCGCTTTTACGATGTCGTCGTAAGACACTGCCGCTGGTGTGCTTGGCTGAATAAGGGCGCAGACAGTATCGTAGGTCTGCTCCCCGCACAGCGTCAGCAGGTTGGCCCTCTTCAAGGCTGGGTCTGTGATGTTGTTAGCTTCAAAGTAGAACTGAAGGCGTCCAACCCACGATGACCACGATGAGCCGTTGAATTCTGGTATCTGATTGGGAAACCCTCGCGTAGCCATGGCTTGTCAATAGCGTTGCGTAGCGCGGGTCGAATCCACTTTCTCGTCGCCACTGTCGTGTCCGGTCGCTGTGTTGAATGCAGCGAAAGACGCACACGGTACTTTAAGACTTCGTTTATTTAAAGCCGATGAGGGTGCGACCAGCGTCGACCGAGGCAGGAGCCGAACTGGCCGCCCGAAGAAAGGAGGGAGTGGAGAAGCGTCCACGGCAGGGAGTGGCTTCCCAGAACAGGAGGAGGGTGCGGGGGCGCACCGTGGGGGGGCATCCGGCGACAGCGTGCGACGAGGGGCAAGCGGTCGTTAGGAGGGGATGCGAGTGGTCGTTAGGAGGAGGATTGAGTGGTCGTTAGGAGGAGGATGCGAACTGTCGTTAGGAGGAGGACGCGGGGGCGCACACACACAAAAGCAATATGGGGACACAACAGGTGTACAGGTACGACCCGGAAACCAGATCCAAGTCGTCACAGTGGAAGCATTCCACGTCACCAAGACTTCAGAAGGCCCGCCAAGTGCGCAGCAATGTGAAAGTGATGCTGACTGCTTTCTTTGACACCGTCTGTGTGGCAGACCACGAGTACGCACTCGACAGGGTCAAACAATGACCAAAGAGTGCTACAGGGATGTCCTTTGTTGCCTACGTGATGTTGTGCGGCGCAAGAACCCGGAGTTGAGGTCAACAGGAAAGTGGCGCATCCATCACGACAATGCTCCTGCACATGCCTCGCACTTGATTCAGACTTTTTTGGCGAAAAACCAGACTCCTGTAGTTCAACAGACTCCTTACTCTCCTGATATGGCCCCTGCGATTTCTGGCTGGTTCCCAAAATCAAAAGGCCATTGGAAGGAGTGCGATTTCAGACAAGGAAGAACATTATGGCTGCAACGACAGCTGAGCTAAACTCCATTCCGAAAGGGGCCTTTCCGGAATACTTCCCAAAATGGCAGCACCGCTGGGAGAAGTGTGTGGAGTCCCAAGTAGACTACTTTGAAGGTCACTAGGTTTGGAACGCTCCAGTTATGCAAGTTTTTTTCCAAAGGCCAAAGGTCGGATACTTTTCTAACAGACCTCGTATATGGTATACATGATTAGCTTAATGCAATCGATAATGCTGTATCTTGCCAGTACTCATCTATGGGGCAGAAACGTGGAGGCTAACAAAGAGGGTTCAGCTTAAGTTAAGGACAACGCAGCGAGCTATGGAAAGATAACTGGTAGGTGTAACGTTAAGAGATCGGAAGAGGGCGGAGTGGGTGAGGGAACAAACGTAGGTTAATGATATCCTAGTTGAAATCAAGAAGAAGAAATGGGCTTGGGCAGGGCATGTGATGCGAAGGCAAGATAACCGCTGGTCCTTAAGGGTAACGGAGTGGATTTCAAGAGAAGGCAAACGTAGCAGGGGACGGCAGAAAGTTAGGTGAGCGGATGAGATTAAGAAGTTTGCGGGGATACAGTGGCCGCAACTGGCGAAGGACAGGGTTAATTGGAGAGACATGGGAGAGGCCTTTGCCCTGTAGTGGGTGTAGCCAGGCTGATGATGATGATGATGATGAATCGATAATTGGTGTCAATCCTGGCGTGCGAACTTAAACGCCTCGAAATGCACACAAATGATGATCACTAGAAAGAAAACACCATTAATTTGTACATATAAAATTAGCAGTGTAGCAATAAGACGGTTGACAAATTTAAATAACATATAAAATTAACAATGCAGCAATAAGACGGTTGAGAAATTTAAATATCTAGTTGTAGTCATTGAGTCGAAGCTAACCTGGAGCGCTCATGTACAATACGTCGTTTCGGCGTCGCTAAGGAAGCTATGGCTAATTAAACACCGGCTGAAACATTGAACCAGTAGGACTAAACACGCTGCCTACACGACACTCAATAGACCATTGCTTGATTATGCCGATACTGTGTGGGGTTCCACACAAAGATAGGCGTCAACAATTTTGAAAGCGTGCGAAAGAAAGCTCTTAGATTTATTTATGATACTTATAGTAGACGAGCCACGATTACTAATCTCAGAACACGATCTGGTCTCCCATCGCTAGAACTTCGGCGCAGACTGCATCGCTTACAAATTTTGTTTAGTATAGTTAATAAACAAACAAAAACTGATTCCTACATGTACATCAATTTTAATAAATCAAGAGAAACCAGAGACAATTAAGTATAGCAAAACAGTTGTGATGCCACAGACTAAAACTACCGCTTAGCGTTCTTGTTTTTCCCTAGAACTATATCAGAGTGGAATCCTCTACAGCAAGAAGCGGCTATGTCCTCGGTCGAATCCTTTGTGTCTGCCTTTCAATCTTTGCAATGAAGCGCGTTGGATTTATAGTCACCAGTTTCCTGTTCTTGAACATTGCATCAGCGTGTTGGTTCTTTTTCCTTTTTTTTATGACATCATTGTCCGCTTTATTGTGATTTTGTATAAGCTGCCTTTACTGACGCAATAGTCTGTATTTCTAAGCATTTTTCTCATAGTTCCTTGTAACTGACGTTTTTGTTATTTTGAGTTGCAGTCCCGACTTTGTACTCCCTCACTCCTGCCTGGACTGCCAAGAGGCAGTTGGCAGTATCTAACATTTGAATAAAATAAACCATTTCGTTCACTTCTGTGAATGCAGCACCTATATTATTGGTTTACTTGTCCTCTAATTTTGCCCGTAGAAGATAAAAGCTTCAAAACTAGAGGTTAGGAACATCGTCAACGTAAAATGCGCTGCGAAAAAAGCTGACGAGCGCGAGAACCCCTTCCGTGTCACGAAGACTAGCCTCGAAGACAGACGTGACGCTGCACTGAGTACCGTCCTCAGTGCTGCACAGTTTGAAGTGTTACTCACAGCTAATGCGGTCAGCGTTTCCAACTTATGAATGAGAAACGAAACCCACTAATTTAAATGCCGACAAGAGCGGGGTAATTAAGTGGCCGGCCAGCACTGGCACCACGAGGACGAAGCGCATCGCTCCGCAGCAAATCCGCAGCAAACGAAGTGAAGGAAATTCTGCAGCAGAAGGAGACCTCTGGATCGATACTGGAGAGGTACATCTTGCCTGGACCCTGTGCACATCACGCCATCTAGGAGAGGCGCCTCTAAACGTGGTTCTTTGGCGGCCGAATTCGGTGCTCTGTGCATTCGCTGTTTTGCAGGGTGCTTGGCTGGGCTGCTTGGCAAAGGGGTCGTATTAACCATTGAAGACAAAGCCTCAAGTAGAGAAATTAAGTAAACTTATTGGTACTCCTTGGTTGTTTTTTGATGGTTCCATGGCGCCTACTTTGAATATCAGAACCCTGTACCGGCGCCAGATCATTCACTTTTGCGTCATGTGCCATGTCATCGCTTCATTTTAGGCCGAATTAAGCTATCGGCCTGCTATTGAACAGGACGTCCAATACTCAGCGACAGTTTTCCTTGGCTATTGAGGGAAGGCTGCACGAAGCGAACGTCCGTAGCTGTTTCATTCCGCCAAATCACCTATGGGGCAGATACGTGGAGGCTAACAAAGAGGGTTCAGCTTCAGTTAAGGACAACGCAGCGAGCTATCGGAAGAAAAATGATAGGTGTAACGTTAAAAGATCGGAAGCGGGCGGAGTGGGTGAGGGAAGAAACGCGGGTTAATGACATCCTAATCGGAACCAAGAGGAAGAAATGGGCTTGGGAAGGGCATGTTATTCGAAGGCTAGATAACCGCTGGTCCTTAAGGGCAACGGAGTGGATTCCAAGAGAAGCCAAGCGTAGCAGGAGGTGGCAGAAAGTTAGGTGGGCGGGTGAGATTAAGAAATTAGCGGGGATACGGTGGCCGCTACTGGCGAAGGACAGGGTTAATTGGAGAAACATGGGAGAGGTCTTTGCCCTGCAGTGGGCGTAATCAGGCTGCTGCTGCTGATGATGATCATGAAATCACTGGCCGGCTGGGACGTCGCTCTCACCGCGGTAACTTTATTCTACAGCTGGAGCAGCCGGCGCCATCTATTGAAGCTTCTTTTAACTAGATGTGCCCAGAAACTTTTGTTATTATCAAATTAACTATTTTTCCTTTGGCACAGAACGTTGAAAGTTGTGAGTTGGTTAGGAACATGCCGCCAATGACGAATTATAGTCATATACTACGTTTAAGGAGGAAACTAATAAATTAATTAATAATAAGTTAGCGCCGCCGCGGTGGCTCAGTGGCTATGGTGCTCGGCTGCTGGCCCAAAAGACGCGGGTTCGATCCCGGCCGCGGCGGCTAGAATTTCTTTGGAGGAGAAATTCTAGAGGCCCGTGTGCTGTGCGATGTCAGTGCACGTTAAAGAACCCCAGGTGGTCGAAATTTCCGGAGCCCTTCACTACGGCGTCTCTCATAGCCTTAGTCGCTTTGGGACGTTAAACCCCACAAAACCAAACTAATAATAAGTTATTATTTTTAAATTCATGTTCCGCTGCGTAAGAGGCAGTAAGAGGAGAGGGCGTGTTTCGGATTTCGGCTACTAGCTCTCGCTCCATTTCCAGAAAAATCTGACTCGCAGTATGTCCTTGGCGCATTCAAAAGTTGAGGCATACATCTTGCTAATGGGCAGCTTAACATCCCGAGTTCTATTTATATCAATCGGTTATGTCATTAGAGAGATTTAAAATGCTGCCACCCGGGCCTCTACAGGAATCCACTCTTGTGGAGAGCCACTGCGCGTACGCTTGTAATGTCGGGACCAACCACGGCGTGCGTACTGGCGGCGCGCGAATGCGGATCGTAGTAGCGGCCACAGATCGTGTTATGCGAAATGTCTCTGTTCACCTCTGTATCCTTGAAACTAATACCTGAGAACGCCCTACAGGAAGCATTAGATTAAATGGGCAGCGTACCGCTGCGTAAAAACGGGCATACTCTGACTGTAATGCACATACCTATCAGATAAATTTGATTACGCTTGGCCACTGCAAATAAGTTAGGATCCCGCAAACTTGCCTTGTTCGGTCGATTACAAGTGCAGTGGAGATCTGATAACAAGTTTCGAATCGCGTTTTTCTCCGCTTCGCGGAAGGCCTCCTCATGTGCGCCAGCGCTGACGTCACAATCAGGGTACCAAAGGCCACACCCATGGTTCCCTCGTACAATCACCTCGGAGCCAATGAGCTCGACATCGCGCTTGCAGCGAGCAGTTCTCCGTCATTTCCGTCAAACATTCCCCGGCATAAGTTCTCTGGTATTAATTTTGATGTGAAGACAAAATGGCCATACAAACCAGCACTAGTGATGTCCTGAGACTCGTGTCATTGTATGTCACACAAGCGCGAACTCGCAGCGAATGCTGGCTCTTTCGGAAGAAACCTCTTCTGAAAATTCTTTTTCAGGTTTCCTTTGGTACTTTCCGGGTGTTCTCCCCGAGCAGACCAAAATTTCATGTAATCGTAATGCAAAAAGCACATAGCATATGAGTTTACGCGGATTTCAATGCCATTTTAATGGAGATGCAAAGATTTCGCTGTTGTTCGGGAACGACCATTGTTCTACCGACAGCCTATATGAGCAGGAGACTCCTGTTCTGATGAAATGAGTTGAGGAGAAAAACCTGTGAAGCAGCCTTCAGAGAAATGTTGTGGAAAGACAAGCCTAGTCTGCTTTCAGCAGTTGATTAGGAAATGTACTATTCAAGTATAGCCACTCCGTTTCAAGCAGCACTCCCATAATGTGGGCGTCTGGTATATATGCAATAATTTGAGGAAAGGCACGTGTAATCAATGCAGTAGTGGCGAGTGTTTCTTTGCCGACGACGTTATCTGGTTGTCTGAAAAGTGCCTCTCACAGAGATCATGGTGAAGCCTCACTGGAGGTCGTCGCCACAGTCAGACCAACGAAGTTGCGAACCTCGCCGGGCGAAGAAGACAGTGTGTTAGTATCTTCCATGTGGCATAAATGCTAACGAGACCAGTATCTCGTGGCGCTTTTTCGTATGCCTGCGACATTGAGAACGGTGCGCTTTTACAAAGATATGGCTAAGGCTAGCCTCTGGCAAGAAAGCAGGCGGTGCCGGCGGCTTGTGAGAAAACGCGGATTGGTCCAGAAAGTAGTGACGTCACACTTGGAGTGGCGGACTGGCAAAATGATTATAACATACCCCAAATTGAGAATATTGGGCATCAATACGTCTGAAACGTCAATATGATCTCTAAGAATGTAAGTTAATTGCGCTGAAAAGAAAATGGAGGTAATTAGATAGGTTTTGATTTGGTTTTGTGGGGTTTAGCCTCCCAAAGCGACCCAGGCTATGAGAGATGCCGTAGTGGAGGGCTCCGGATAATTTCGACCACCTGTAGTTCTTCAACGTGCACTGACGTCGCATAGTACACGGGCCTCTAGCATCTCGCCTCCATCGAAATACGACCACCCTGGCCGGGATCGAACCCGCCTCTTTCGGATCAGCAGCCGAGTACATAACCAATGAACCAATGCGGCGGTTGTAATTAGAGGGGAATCAAATCTGTGACCCTTGGATCGTGAGTCAGACACGCTACTCGTAGACCACCAAGACAAGCTCGTTCGAATTGGTTAAAGACAGGCCTTGCATGTCTTTTCCGATAGTGTTCGTGTCTGCGAAGTGGTATGCAGAGGACCGACGCTGAGGGGAGCCACTAACGCTCTCTCGTCATACCCTTAAGGCACAACTTGGCATTCACCCGAATCTTTGTGACGTCCTTTCCTGCTGTTTACATCGCCCTATTTTCTGCACTTTCACTTAATTTTTACGTTACTAACCTTTTTTATTCCTTCACATTTGGTTCTTAACCCCACACATGATACTTGCTTCTAAGACGCAAGGCTTTGTTCCGTCCGTACACTCATTCGCCCTCACTCGTCCCTACAGCTATCGTGAATATTGCGCTGTGACCGTTACCTCCTGCACAGAAGCAGGTATTAAGCATGAGAGGCTCTTAGCTGCCATTCAGTTCCCAGTAGTTCCCATCAGCCGGAAACCGCAGCAGACCTGTAGCAAAACATGAGGGCGAACTTAACCAAAAACTGTCGAACTTTTCCGCCAGCTCGGTAACCAGCCGAAGAAAATTCCATCGCAACCCTTGCCCCCAGTGGTATTCGAACTAAAGGCGGCTAAATCAGAGCAGCTTCCTATTCCAACCCCTTAAACACTCAACCATTGCCGCAGTCTGCGCTGCGTGTGATAACCGGTAGCCTCTAGCGGTAATTGTTGAAAATTATCGTCACTTTTATCGTTCTTACGTGTGTTCTGCTCCGTGTATGTTTCCTAAGGAGTCTGAAAAGAGGGCGAGCGCTGTGAAGCATCAAACAGCAAAAGCAGCGGAAGACGCCGAGAGCGCTGTTTAGTACACACGCATACAAACACACACAAAAACAGAAGCGGTAGGTCGCGGCGGCACGAGAGGCGCCGAGCGCCGCTAACGAAGACAAACGCGCTGTCCACCTATGAAAAGCGGTTAATGGCGGAGGCTCCCCACTCCACGAAAGCAGCCAGGGTGACCGTGCGCTCTGCCTAGCTGGAAGAACACAAGCGGGCAGAGGCGGGGCATCTGCAGCCGCCAAAACACACGGCTCATACCCGAGTGAAGATGCCACCATTTATCAGCAGCTCTAGAAAACGGTCAGCCTTTCCTGTAGTGCATTTCATGCCTACATTCAGTCTAGACGACGGAATAGACTACCAGTTTTTTTTTTTTACCTCGTCGAGCAGCATCTACCTGGCACAGGAAGGCCGGCTCCTGTAAGGCATCGAAGCGCATATGCGACAACAAAAGTGCAGGTTTGTCGAGAAGTCCTTGGAGATTTTTACGTGCGACGAAACTAACTTTATTTGGTCCGCTTTCACAGAACCCATGAAACCAATTTTGTAACCCAACCACGTACTCATGCCTCGGAATGAGTTTCACCCACTATCCTGGCTTGTTGAAATGCGAATGCATTTTGTTCTTATTCACTTCAACGCATTACAGACTATGAAAAAGACGCACGCTTAATATATCTTGCAAGAGTGCCCTGGAAGAAGCAGCCGAGCAAACGAGAAGCGGAGATTCCGTCAACACTGCTAACCCAGCAAACCACGGTTATAAGTTACATGGTGAGGCGCACCTCATCGCGATAAGTTTTTTTTATGATCCCACACGCCGGTAGTTTTAGAGCGAAAACTTTAATGGGGTTGTTCCCGGCCACTGACCACTGGTTGCTACGTTCTGCAATGAAGGTGAGAGTGGAAGCTGAGAGAGGAGAGGAACTTGCAGCGCCAATGCAAATCTTTTCAACGCGAGAGTGTGTGGAAAAGCACGGTGGAGGCTGGGTGGGAAAGGCGAGGTTTTCTGCTTTTAGCAGAGGCGACATTCGTGTCGCGATTTGTTGCACCAATCCTCTGTTTGCACCGATCCTGGAGCGGCTCGCGATATATTCGTGAATTCTTTCGCCTCACCGCATGGAAGAAAGTGGGGCCCACGATGCTGCCGCAGAGCGTCGGGCCGGAGAGCTGGAGCCTCAAAGTCGGGCACGTGCTGTATGTGCGTGCTGTATGGGCAACCTGCAGTTCACAAGCGGCGGTGTAGTTGTTTCAGAGCGCGCCTAAAAACTGCTGCTGTGAGCCTCCTGGGTCGCGACAGACGCGAGGCTAGAGGACCACATACCCTGCCCCGGTCATCTCAACGCAGCCCAGTTAACTGATGCCCACCACGCGTAGCTGCGACAGAGCGCGGAAGCTCATGCCTCTAAGTGCCGTCAGGTGGCATGGAAAACCAGCACGGATTAAAGCCCCTCGATCTTCGTAAAGTAGCGACATATCGCCTCCTCTCCTCCGCTTCCTCCTCTAGTTTTGATGCAGAAGCGTCTATTCATGCATAAAAAATGGCCTGCAACGGCGGCCCACGTTTAGGCGCACGGCGGCCGCCCCCAGCGTGGGAGAGAATAGAAGACGGAAGGGTGACTGCGGGGCGGCATTCTTCAAAGGTTGGCATTACTTTACGAAGTTTGAGGGGCTTTAGCACGGGTCCGCCTAAATGCGCTTGCTCCCCTCGCTATACGCTGTGTGCTATGGCGCAGTGTTTGACATTTCAAACTTCATCACAGGTCGCTATACAGCAAATATCACGCGAAATTACAAACATGTCTAGAGTATTAACTCATAATGGTCGGTACATGGTGCAGTTGGGCTCCCAACTTCGAGGGCCGGATAGTAGTAAAAAAGTTCAGGTGTTGTATAGGTCTACGAACGAAAACTCCGACTCACCTGCATTCAATTAAGGCGCCATGGACAGAATATTATATATCTGAGTTCAAGCGGTCGAATGTGAAATTCTTGAATAGAAGTAGACACTTAGTCCCGAAGAACAGTTTACACTCTAAACACGAACAAGCCTATATGGGAGTAAAAAGGGACTAAGCTCTCTTCCAGCACAATCCTTTCTAAGGGCAGAGTATGCAGCCCAATTTCCGGGGTAGATTTTGACCACTAACTCCACCAATTAGTTGCTCTTGGCTGCGGAGGTACATTCCCACTGCGAAGCATGTAACATGTACTGAGCAATGAGGGGGGGGGGGGGGGGGGGGGAGGGTTAAACGCGCCACCGGATGTCTCGACGTTAACGTATAGAGAACATTGGAACCGCGGTTAAAATCTTCGTAACTGCTAGCACTTCAGTTGTTTTGAAGAGGGAATGTGTTTCTTTTGCTATCCAGAAGTATTGCGTAATTCTATTGATGGAAGCGTATCCCAGGACTTGGGGAGCACACCATGCTCATTAAAGAGAGTCCGCTAGAGGACAGCTTACTCCGGCTTTACTCAATTCGTGTCTAGAGTGTATGAGAACACGCCAGACGTCAACATCTTCGTTTCGCTCTTGAGAGACCTCGGCCATTCTCACCGATATTCGGATGGTTTGACAAGCTGCGCCGCTGGTTGACAGGGTGTAGTTTTGTTTCTAGCACACGACCACAGTCGAGGCGGTGAAGATGCGGCGAGGCTCCGTGCACGTGTCTCCGTGTTATCATTACTAGAGACTCTCTTGCGCGCATCTTTTGAAAAAGCAGGGCTCATGATTCTCTGGAGCATTAATGGTGGGAGCAACTTCAGCGTATTGTGAAGAATATAAAGCGGCTGGAAAGCAAGGAATCCCGTAGTAGCATCGTAGGACGCGTTATCTCGGTTCCTTTCTTGCGTTTGAAGCCCTAGCTCTTACCGTGATTCACATATTGGTTAATCCCCGAGTATGAAGAGCGCGGTTTACGAAAAAAGGGGTGCCTGTGTGCGAATAAAATGCGTTGCCCAGTGCATGCATGCAGCCAGCTCTCGCTGAGTTCAGAGCATTAAGCGCCATAGCAGAATTTGTTTCAGTTTCTTTTTTTTCTTCATATGGGAAAAAAATTTTGACGCGAAAGCAGTGAGCCATCAAAAGCGGCAACTGTTGTGCGGAGGACCCTCAGAGCAAAACTCAAATATGTGAAGCATAGTTCCTCACGCTGGATCGGAGGATTCGCGCAATAAAGTCCTAGCAGGAAGTCTTTTATTACGGAAGCTGTGACTACGGTTCTTAGCTAGGTGCAGTAAAGTGCATGCTGTAGGCAGGAAAGTAAAATCTAAAATCGTTTTCATCGTTGCTGGAACGCTACGCACGTTTGGCGCGAGCGTGTCTTTATTAGCAGCGTTCACGGCACAAGTCATTAACTTTTTTTCAGCGAGTCTGCATTGATCGTCAGCTTACGACGAGACATCACGGATTGTACGCTCAGACCAGAAGTGATGACTCTCGTGGATGTCCTTAAAGAACTTGTTCTCACAGATTCCGCGGCATTTTTTTTCCGTCGCGGTTCCAGAGCAAGCCGACAGAATACTTTAATTCCGAATCGTTTTATAATTCCAGTGTCAGCTCTCTAAACTCAATAAAGATTTGAAACATTAGTTTGTTTCGACCTTAGAGGAAAAAAGCAATATATTTTACGATAGGCGCTTTAGAAAGAGAGTTACGGCAGTTTCTGCAGACTATTTATTTATTTATACCATACTGCATACCTTTCAGTCATGGTCGAAGCCGGAAGGACATAAAATAGGAAAAAAAAAATTCTTGCGTCAATCATCTCTGCCAAAACGAAGGGTGATAGAGGAAAAGAGTCGCAATAAATGTTACTAACTCAATGGTAATAAAAGGTAGGCAACGTTAAAATAAGCACGAGGCATAAAACTTAAGAAAGTATCAAATAAACTACCTAACGTGTGTTATGAAGTGCGCTCTCAATGTCATGACGCAATACGAATTTCATAACTAAGCCATTGAACTCGCTACTTATTCGGGAGAAATAATGCTGAAAAGCATTTGTATGTCAAAGTATGACGCTACGCTGAGATTCTGGCGATGACGAGTGATATAAGTTTGTGAACGCTGCGCGTAGAGAGTGCGCACCTGGTCTACTAAGAATCATATTTACCATATAGGCTAACCTATAATTAGCCGATAATTAACTACAGCACGTAATGCAACAACCAAGACCGAAACAAGCATGCACTGACAAAGCAGTTTTACCCAAAAACCTTTAACGTATCTCTAATAGAACATTGTGTAACGGGACATCTTTCAAAGCGGTTCCTTCTCTACCGTATGCTGTTTTGCAAAAACCTTTCTCAAAATGGACCCGGCACCTCATGATCTCAAAACGAATTGCACAACGCCTAGCGTAATAGGCAGTAGTCAGCACAAAATGCTTTAAGTTACCATACTCGACGACCTGGAATCATCTTCCCGAAACCACTGCGAAGCAGAACCTGAAACTGAAGCCCGGACTTTCCAAAGATTTTCGCAGTTTTCAGTCTGAATAGCATTCAGCAGGAAAAAAAATCTCTGCCTCTCCCGTAACCGAGAGTAGAGTAAGCATGAAATGCAGGGCGATGCAGAAGCGTACGTGGACACGACGAGACGCAGGCCTGACAAGAATGTATACTTGTCCATTGACCCCGGGGAGCCAGTTATGCGCACTTCCTTTCCTTAAAATTATCGCAGAGCGTAAAACGTTGTCAACGCCAACGCCAATGAACACAATGAACGCCGAGGGCCTATGTCTTCAGCGCCGCGTTTTTGGCACAAAGTTGTCAATGCCTGCAGCCCACATCTCTTTCTCATCACTCCACGTACCTATAAGCGCGATTCAGGCGTCCACTGACCCAGGGAGCAAGGTATGTGCACTTCCTTTCCTCAAATGGCCGCCGCGGTGGCTCAGTGGTTATGGTGCACGGCTGCTGTCCCGAATGACGCGGGTTCTCTTTCTCTAAGCGGCCTTCTCTCAAAGCCCCTAACAGATCACGTATGACAACGAAGTGTATTGTGGCATGTATGTGCTTTTTGCACGCGTCATTAGAAATCGGAAATTATAATTCCGTGCATTATAAAATGCACAGCTCGACTGATATCTTGATAAACATTGAGAAGACACTGGCAGCAGTATTTTTTGTGACTCGTTTGGAGAGCAACCGGCGCTTGTATGCCGGTCCCGTAGGAGGGCTTGGAGAGTCTCGTTAAATCTCGTTAAGTCTCGTACGGTGCCCGGATGTTCTCGTTTCAGAGCCCGGATGAGTGGAATTCAGTGCCCGGATGATGGCTCTCGGTCTCGGCGTGACGTCACCACACTGCCGACAACGGGAGCTAAAAGCATTTCATGCTTAAAAATTCTCATGCTAGCGCTGCACCTAAGACTAGATCCAACGACGAAGTGCAGAGAGCAGCTTCGTTTCCCGACGCCTGGGACATCTCGGCCATTGGCTTTTTTTGCCCCACAGCGGCAGCTGCTAAGGGAACCTTTTACAGCTGTGCGGCGTCCGCGTAACACCGCGCCACGCTGACTGGTTTGCACGCGGTTACTTCAAGATGACGCGATTGCATACTACTGCAGCATGCCGCACTGAGATGTCCGGACACGGTGAGGTAACGAATGACAGCATAGTAACATCACGCGTAATTAACCGAAAAAAAAAACAAATTGCAAAGACCAAACAGTCAAGTAACTGCCGCTGAATCTCTCTTGACCCAGTGGCAACCGTTCGATGTTTTTCTTTTGCTTCAGCATGCTGTTTAGTACAGTGACATGATGTAAACGCGCTATGAAAAGTTTGTGACAAGGGGCTGTGGCGAAAAATGTCAAGTCCGCTTTGCTCGAGATCCCATGTGCAAAATGCGGCTGCATTTATATATGCATTCTAAAACAGCACATACAAGACAAGAATGACAGAAGAAAACGTTCAACACGAGCTTGCGTCGTCCTTGTCTTGTATGCGCTGTTTCCGAATGAGTACCTAGCAAGTGCCCCAGGCTCCTACTTCCGCATATTCGTCGGTGCGTGTAAAGGCAGTGGTAAATTTTTTTTTTGTGCGTGTGAATGTTGCTTCCGTAGTCTTTTGACTACGGGGGTGCATGCAAGTATTGCTTACAAATATAACAAGAGCGATGTCAGAGAAGCCATACACACGCTCATCCTTAACAAGAGGCAAGGCTAAGCCACCGGACATCCCCGCAACGTGTCACGCTTTCGCGCTTTGCGGTGTAACTTGTAGCCACAAAAACGTTGTCGTTCTCGTCATCATCTTCAAAACATTCGTTCTGCGCTTCAAAATGTATGGTGGGAAATGTATGGACTGTCGCGCTCAATATGACTTGTAACCTCAAGCAGCGTGGCCGGAGCGCTTCCCGGAAGCATGGTGGAGCCGACAAGCGACGGGCTTGAAAACGAAAGGGAAAGAACTTTGCTCTTCCACCACTCAGTCTTCTCTCCTGCGCCGTCTGGTCTTGGCAGTACCATGACGTTATCGCATCGCCGGTGCTTGAGTGACGAATGCAACGCGCATGCCACAGATGATTTTGTTTCGTTCCTATTGCTTTCACCTGTGATGCCCGATAAAACCGTGGCCCAAATCACGCTTCAATCACAGTATTACTGGAGAGGTGTTAACGATTTGAGCCGGCTTTATGCCACCGGCCTTAGCATAAAGCCGTCGGCTCCAGCATAAAATCACGCGTGTGCAAGGCTAGACGCGCCGGTGCCTGTGAGAATTAACGAGCTCAGATTTCGGTCAGCAGACGATGCGGGGCATGCGCCTGGCTGCTGGAACCGCAGAATCCTTTCCACTTTGCTTTCAGGAGCGCCGCTTGTCGGCTCCACCATGCTTCCGAAAACGCTACCGCCGCACGCTCTCGGTTTGCAAGTCATATTGAGCCCGATAGTATGTAGGTAGGACGTCTCCTCTATGCCGCCAACGGCTGCGTTATGCAGCCGCACACAAAGGCGAGAAGACGGCCACTTCGGCCGAAATTATGTAGAAGAGCGGAAGGGCGCTACTGCGCGTCAAGGATCGAAAGCAGCGATGGATACTGAGCGCAGTGTCCAGCTGGAAGGCGACCAGCTTATGGCGGCGGCTCTTCAAGCCATGAAAGCTGCCTGTGAGACCATGCATGCGTACTGCCGAACCGGACGAGCAAGAAAGCGATAAGTTGTTGGCCAAGGAACCTGGCCGATAACTATTCAAAGTGTGTAGTTGGAAAATTCAGAAAAGCAAAGAAAAAATATCACTGAGTCGCCCTGATAGGAAACAAATGACATATTCGTCAGATTTTCTTGACTAACACAGTCAGACAAAGGGCGTGACCTTCTCAAAACCATGAGAGAGAGAGAAATAGGCGTCGCTTTGGCAGAATTTATCTGATAAATATTCCAGTGCATCGCTTACTGTCTCCGCACCACTTTCTCCTTAGTGGCTTTCTTTGGTTAAGACTTTAACTGTTTTGCATCCATAGAAAAGATGGAAGCAAGACATTATTAATGGTTAGTCGGCGGTTATGGCTTGTTTTTTATCTTGGTGCGTGCTATGTATTTTCTCTTTGGAGTGTAAGACTCCTAGCCTCTACGTTGGAGCCTGACCGCCCTAGCAGCGCGGTACATGCCTGTGTTCGCGTTCAGTGTAGCAGCTCGAAATGCTTTCTACCCTCAAAAACATTGAAGCGGCCAACCACTCGCGAGCGATACAATGAAGAATAAATAGGTACCGCCGATCAACAAAACAACGCGAACATCAGCCATTTTTGAACTTCGTATGTTTAATTGTGACTACAGAGCTCTTTTTCGGCGTCCAAAGGTGAGTTTTTGATCCTCTACAGTAGTAACCTCCATCCTTGTGACTATGCATAAGGGCACCGCTGCAGCACACATGTAACCTCTCGGGCCGACCAAGGTAATAGTATTCGTGGCTGTTGTAGCCAGTTCTCGAGTACGACAAACGGCGGCAACACCAAAGCCGAGGTCGACTCCCCCTCCAGGTCTCTACTCTGAATCATGGGGGTGCTCTCAGCGGCTTCATCACAGTGTGTTTTCGAAGACCCTATCTTGCACACCGGTAGTGCATTTAACAGCTGTCTTTGTAAAAGGCTCCCGCACGTAATAGGAAAAGCCAGAGTAAAACACGTTTTTGGGCAAGTTGGTAACATTCTTGTTTCATATTGCAGCGAAGAAGCACACACACACAGAAAAGAGCAGATTGCTGCATTGGTGATGCTTCCGTTTTGTCGTGTCCGGTCGCTGTGTTGAATGCAGCGAAAGACGCACACGGTACTTTTAGACTTCGTTTATTTAAAGCCGATGAGGGTGCGACCAGCGTCGACCGAGGCAGGAGCCGAACTGGCCGCCCGAAGAAAGGAGGGAGCGGAGAAGCGTCCACGGGAGGGAGTGGCTTCCCAAAACAGGAGGAGGATGCGGGGGCGCACCATGGGGGGGCATCTGGCGACAGCGTGCGACGAGGGGCAAGTGGTCGTTAGGAGGAGGATGCGAGTGGTCGTTAGGAGGAGGATGCGAGTGGTCGTTAGGAGGAGTGCGGGGGCGCACACACACAAAAGCAATAAGGGGACACAACACTTCCTTCCCCCTTAGAAAGTTGCCTGGTATCGTGCAGGGGGTCGGCGCTCACGCGTGGAGGCGCGCTGGCTTTGTGCGCTCGGGGGAGAAACACTTGTAGGCTGGCTGTTGTTCGCTGTGCCTCCTAGGTCTGTCCTGGGCGAAGTCTCTTCTTCCGGGAAGAGGTGCCAGGCTATGTGGGAAGATGGTGCACGTGTTCTCTCCGCTGGCGGACAGCTCTCAGACGGCGTCGTAAATCTACGCAGCTGGTTGAGATGTCGGCGTGCTACTGTGCCATGTATGTTGACGAGCCAAGAGCGCAGGCCTATGCGTCTGACAATTGTAGCTTCCTCCCAGCGTGGCTTTTTCAGAAACTGTCGGGCGAGGACGCGCTGCCCCTCATTAAGCGTGCCGCAGCGCGGAATTGCTTTTTCTTCCCGGAACGTCTCTACCTTTGGCTCGGGGAGGATGGCTGTGAGCTGGGTTCGCATTTCACGCTCGAACATCACGGACACGACACGTTTTTTTTTTTGTACGCTTCGGAATTCAACTTTTTTGCGGCGATATAATAAGATGTTTCTGATACTTCTTGGCACGTGTTTGTTATCGTTTTCTTTCTGTGGTGCGCAGATGCGTGATCCTTTTTAAGCTCGAAATATTTTCGCAGTAAACCAGTTGTGAGTGCAGCGTTCGTCCGTGTTTTTTGCGCGTTCCTTCTCTGTGTGTTTGTGCTTCTTCGCTGCAATATGAATCAAGTAAAAGCTAACCGGCTACGACACCACATGAACGAGTTATCTTGCGCTTTCAGGCGTGTACTTAGCACCGGCGATTACATTACTATTTCTTTTCAACTATCAAAACGGCAGTTTCCATTACTGTGCTCGTTCAGAGAACGGCGAGCGACGAGGAGGCACGCACTGAATGGCTAGGCGTTGCTTCACGAAAACAGCGGTGGCGAGATCACTGAACAAGGACCGTTGGGTCTGCATTGACAAGGGCACCGTTCAGCCGAAGCTCTTGGAGTAATCGGCAACAAGCGCACTTATAGCTCCATGTGGACGAAGTCACCACTTACCAAATATTCTCAAGAAAGAATCCTCTAGGTATACATGCTACTATGTCGAGGCCCTGCCTCCGGATCTGTGGACGCGACTTGGTGACTATCCTGTACAGACGCAATAAATGTTCTAAAAGCTGAAAAAGAAATCGTGTGTAGAAACATACTAAGCAACGCATGCGAAATGAACACCCCAAATCGATTTTAAAAAGTACGCATCCGCGCTAAGGCAGCCTTTGCAACGCTCCAGTGAGAGAGTTTTGGTTTCCTTATAATCAATGGATTAACTCTTGAAAGCACATTATTGAGCATTTTACAACGAGAAATTGTTTATGAAAACAGTTTTTAAAGATAACGTAAGATTCCCCTCTAGCAATCAATATATCCGCACATCTTCCCTCCGTAAGCTTGCATTGTTTTTCTCTTAACGTTTCTGCGGTCGTCCAAAGCGCTCCCCATTGGTTTTCAATTTCAGACCTAACTGTTTGATGCGAGCGATGGACGAACTTTGAAACTTTTGCTACGCGTGAGAAACTTGGACCATTACCATCAATATTTCCTAACAGCACTTTGCAAAATACCACAGTTGTCCCACAGTTAAAAATGATGCCCAATAGTCCTGGGCATAAAATGTAGATTCATCTTGGCACCTCTAGTTGCTGTCACCGGAATGAAACAAAACAGTTATTCCTGAGACCATTAAATCGATATTGAATCAAGACGAGGACGTAAAAAGACCCAGTTGAAATTGCATCACAATCCTTGAAGAAGGCGGGAATTTTTTTTTTGAGCATTGCCACTGCCTAAAAATCTCTAAATTTCGGTTTTGTTTAAATGGGTAATAATTTGTGCGATAAAAGGCTGTACACCTTTCCATCGGCCACACGCAGCTGTCAAATCGGCTCTTCTGCAGACCGCTGCCAGTAGGTGCCGGGAGCTTGCGCTGTAGCTTTCGCCGTGCTGGGAATGGGCACACAAAAGACCAGTGAGCAATGTGGCGACTGTCAGAAGCATTTAATGGAAATGCGTGTAGGCGCCATACAGGCATTATTAACCTGACGCCACTTTACCAAGCACCTACTAAGCAGGCAGTCACATGTCTGAGCGACGCGCAGAAAAGCGGTCCCCTCTGATGGCTCAACTTAGCGCCTTCAGGACACGGGAGCGTGCTGGCTCTCGGGATAATCCGATTAGCAAACGTAGCGCCCTGTAGGCCTGGAGCGTATCGCGATGGGGCTGAGTGCGAGCGTAACACCTGCTCCTGCTGCTCGAGCATCAGATCCTCAGCTGCAGGTTTTGGTTGAGGCAATGTCCACAAAAATGGGGCGCCTGCCGGGATACAGTGTTGCCACGGCGTAGCCTACTCTCGCCCGCTAAATCTGAGGGTGAACAACTACAGTGGGCTGAAAAATACCGGGAGCCTAAAGCGGCTGTTATTCTCGCTGCCCACGGTGCCCGCAGAACAAGGTGGGATGTGTAAAATTCAAGTGTGCGTATTCTCAGTGGTTGAACTTTTTTTAGCAAAGAAGTAGTGGAAAAAAGAATGAAAGTGGCCAGAATTGTGGACTCTTTGAGCTTCTCGGCTAATTTCAGCATTATTTCTTTTGAGGTACTTTTTCGCTAGATGAGTGAACATGTCGCGAATATTATTCTCCAGAATGTCGAAGGCTCTTACCATTGCAGGATCTGAATTAAAGGCGTTCAAAAAATCTCGATAGTTGACAACGCAGCCGCGTACTTGTGCGCGGTGCAACCAACAAAAGTGACCGGAAAAGGCGCAGATTTGCGACACCTCGCTTCGAGCGTGCATCAGGGAGAATCTTTTCCAAGGCCTTTTTTGCGTTGCTTCGCGGAGGGCACTGTTTTTGGGAGCTGCTATTGAAGACTTGACTTGCTGGCACCATGCCAACGCGGTGCGCAGCCGTCGGGTACTGCAACACCTACACTACGTACGAAACGAGCTTTCATCGGTTTCCGAAGCACGACAAGAGGAGTGAGTTATGAACGCTGCATCCAGGGAGATGGGGACTGAACACCGATAGCGAATTTTGTTCTGCAAATTTGACAGAAGAGCACTAGAAGCATAGTGGGCGCCACAGTGTGGCGAACAACGCCAGCGAGCTTTGTTCTGCACATTTCAGAGAAGAGCACTAGACGCATAGAGGGGGCCACAGTGCGGATACAGTGCAGGCATCTCAAAAGGTTGGTGAAAACTCGGCACAGTGGCGACACCTACATCCATCCACATATAAAATGTCGGACACAGTCTACCTGCATTAAGATTAAGTCTCCAAGGCTCACTACGCCAAGTTATTAATGCACTTACTCCATTAATTTTCTAGTCTATGAAGTTACCTTTCAATTTCTGAAAGAATAGCAGCTATGCCACCAAGCGGTAAGTATTGTGACGGACTGAAGAGCGTGGATCGCAAGTTTTCTTGGTCACCATACTTCCTGATAGCGAGACCGTCTTACAAGCGGTCTCGGTGTCTTGATTTTACTGGCTTCGAGATAGCTTTTTGAATGGTACTAGTAGCTTTTGAATGGTAGCTTCAAGATAGTATCAGACAGTCTAATTTCAGTTGACCAGGATCTCAACAAAGCCGCCAAAAAGTTCAGCTGATGTCCACCGAAAAACAATCTCTTCCCCATGATGCAGTATACTAATTCTTTGTACCACCTAAGGCACGACAGGCGTTTCCGCACTAATGTGGCCGTTACTCGCCGTGCCTCTACATTCCGTGGCCAAGATTAGGTACCGCCATCTCTACAGAGAGGGCCGTTTTCCCGAGAAAAGAACCTGCCTCCTCCCCTAACTTGACGCTGTACAGTTAAGCCAGTTTAACCATGGAACAGTGTGCGAAACAGAAGACTCAATGAAGCGACGTTCTAGCCCGCTGGTTCTCAAAAGAAGCGCTACATTCGCACTCAACGGGATTAAGTATGCGCGGATTCTGATTCCCAGCAAACAACCATTAGCTAAAGCTAATGACCCGTAAAAAAGGCCGCAAGTGCAGAGTCATTCCATGGTTTCCTCATTCAGAACATCGTGGAGCTCCTGCGAATGCACATCTACTGCACTGAGGCAGCGTTGGTTTCTGGTCTTCTTTTCCAGCTTACGTCTGTAACAAAGTTTAATGCTCCTCTCTGCATGCTCGATGTCTGAATGTGCTTTTTACGTGAACAGACTGTTTCGCCCAGTGGCCCGTAAGCCTTGGCAAGTGAAGGTTTCTTCTGCCGCTCAATCCACTGACGTGCAACTCTATTTTTAGGCGTGATATTCATTACCTCCCGCTCTCGACAAACTAAGGCGAACATCTTACGGGAACCACGGCAAATAGGAGGAAGAACATGAGGCGATCTTTGCCATGTGCTTATCGGGCGCTAAAGCAACCGACGCAGCGGGACCGGAAGCACGCGGCGCAGGCTTTCCTAGGCTCTGCTATCAAGGTGAAGATTGGGGTGCCAGTAGCAGCGCTGTAACATTGTGGGTGCTTCGATAATTCCATCTCGTCATTGGTGATTCACTTGTCGCCCGCACGCGATAAGACGACGGGTACGAAATTAAAATAAAACAGTGAGGGTGGTGGAAAAACGGCAGTCCGTGACGCGCGGTCTTCCACCCCCCCCGGCATGGCACAGCGGACGTTATGGTTACGTGTGACTGCAGGTCTGCGTGTCGCCGACCCGTCATCACCAGCGTCTCTGGTCTACGCTTCGACGACGTCGGCGGCAGAAGTGTTTTCGCGTTGTGGTGCGTTGCTTTGCCGTGACCTAGATGAGCCTCTTTCCAAGAATGCGGCTAGCATCATCTATAAGCCCTCCTAGAGAGTGTTGCGTGGTACTGCAAATAATTTTCGTCACTACATCTACTCTTGGCAACGACAGAGACTGCAGGTTTTCATGAGTAGCCTTCAGTCACTTCATTCGGAAAGATTTTGTGCAAGACTTATATGTTGGCAGATTTCTGTGTTCCATAATATCTGTATATTTCTTGCCTTTCGCTATCTTCATAAAATTCTTGTTTTAAAAGTTTTTTCATAGGTACCGCTATTCCACATTTATTCTACAAGTCTCCGTTCTTTAGAATCACTTCTATATTGGTAGATGGCTTTCTAATTTCTAGGAATAAAAAATATTGGAAAAATCAAACTTGCAACAAAACTAACAGCTTCTTTCGACGTGACTGGAAACATTTCTTTTAAATGAAAGGAATTATAAGGCCCCCTGATACGCTTGCCCTCGCTTGGGATACACTCCTTTACCATTGATGACCACCAGCTATCATGCGTTCATTCCATGCCCATGTCCACTCCTTCCTCTTCATTTCGCATAGGATGTGATTAACTCTTTTCGTTATCCTCCGCGTTTCTGTCTCATAGCTGAGCACCAGTGAGATACAAGTATTTTATACTTTTCTCTTTAGGGCTACTCGTAAAGTGACATTCATGATCTGAGAGAACCTGCCATATGCACTCCAACCCGATTTTTACACCTAGTTATTTCGGTGTCATGATCCGGATCAGCGGCACAAGGCCGGGTTAGTAGGAGAGGTATGGGAGAGGCCTTTGCCCTGCAGTGGGCGTATTCATGCTGATGATGATTATGAAGAATTTTAAGGCAGACAACAATAAAATAAAGCAATCAACTTTCGTCAATTTTAGAATTTCTAATATACTTTTCATTTCTTGGTGTAAGCTTAAGGTTATGAGAATTTACCTCAGTTTTATGAAAGCATGTATTACATAAAATTTCACACCATTGCCTAATATTTCAAATTTATTTGCGTACTATAAAATAATAAATTAGTTTATATTGACAAAAGGATAGAGGTAATGACCAAAACCTAGCTAAGAAATTTCAGCCCATATACGAAAAAAAAAAGGATATGTATTAATGGGATGGCTCGGCGTTGCCTTCACAAATCAGTATGCTTTCCGGATCGGGATGGCCGACAGCCCTTCTTGTGTAAACTGTGTCTGTGAAGAGAGAATCACTCATGTCTTTTGTGAGGGCCTGTCTTTGTGATCGAAAGACGGAAGCTGCGTTGTGCTCTGGACCGCCTTGATCCTCGCCCTTTCACAGAGGCCAAGATCCTCGGTCCGTGGCCACAACAGTGGACTGCCATCAAGGCTTACAAGGCACTGCTTTGTTTTTTGAGAGAGACTGCCTTGATTGGCAGATTATGACTGTTTCCCATTCCTTCTCTCTTCCCTCTTTAATCCCCTTATTCCCTTCCCCTGTGCAAGGTAGCCAGCCGGAATACCTTTCTGGTTAACATCCCTGCCTTTCCCCCTCTCTGTATCTATCTGATGGAATAGTGTTAAAGTTCTCGTTCCCCAGAATATCCGGTTTCACCGTCGGGGGCGTCGGAGTTCTCAGCAGCAGCGTAAATCACGGGCATAAATCTCGCAGGTGCGTCCCGAGAAGCAACCTACGAGGCAGGTGGGCTGCCTAGGTCACGTGACCTTGTGGCGTCATCACCACCTGCCCACCGGATAGTGAGCGAACTGCCCACCGTAGCAGGCGACAGTTAAATTAATGATTGCTGGCTAGGAAAGAGCAACCTGGCTTACACAAGGCCCACCGCTGGGACCACCTGCCATCGCAGGGCAGTGGCGCATAGCTTAACCGCTGCACCACTGCGCCAGGAGGGGTATGAGGAATCCCAGCGATACATGAGTGTAAAGCGAAGAATTACCTTCTGCCTAGATGGGAATTCACCCATTACGCTATCGCATCATAACCTTAAGGCGGAGCTTAAGTGTCCCCTCCATTTTTTTTTTTGCCTGACTTCTCGTATGTAGCATCGAGCTAGGCGTACGTTGCAGAGGTGAAAAACGCTTTGTATACTAGCGATGTTCAAGCGTCCTTTTGACGCGCAATCCCTGGGCCTATTAAATAGCAAACCAAGAGTCTCTTTTCTAGACCGAAAAATTTCTGAGGATTTAGTCGATGTTGACATGCCGCATACAAGATATAATTAATGTAGGTGTGACATGAAGCGATTTAAATAGAAGTTTCATTCGAGGTGGAAGGATAAGATTGTGTCAGTGCAACAGGCCAATGACATAGGCAACGTTTACGGATACGTAGTTTTACATACAATATGAGATGTGTAGGGTATTTAAGTTACCGCTTAAAGCGGAAAAATGCATAGTTTCAAGCTGTTTCGAAGGGGTGCAGGCTCGCATTGACTCCTAGCCACGACCAGCTTGCCTAACGTAATTTCCTCGTCGATAAGCGCTCCTTTCCTCGTATTGGCGCTTCTTTAAACAAAAACCAAAGCGAAACCGTTACTCAAGCAGAGTTCCTTTTTTTCTTTTGTTCCCTCCCTCAGTGTCAGCTTCGCAGTGTAATAAAGGACTCGAGACGACAGGAAACGCGTACCATACAGAGGAAGGAGGGCTCGTCGCTGTTTCGTGACATGTTGTTGTCATTGTTTTCCATGCAATCGTTTTGCTTTTGCATTCCAGTCTTTTCCTGCCACGTCTGCAGCGCAGACAGCCAAGACAACGAATTCTTTTCCATCCGTCGCAGTTCAGAGGCTTCTAGGACGCCTATAAAAAACGAAATAGTCGTTGCTACATTCTCTGTGTCGCGGGGCAGGAAGCGCTGATTGCTCCTTTTGTGTGCGCTGGTTTCCAGCGACCTCGGCCGTGTTGTACCGGAAGCAATCAACGTACCATTTGGGGAGAACTCGCGGTCGGCACAGAGAACTATGTGCTGCTTACAAAAAGGAACAAAGAAGGCGAAAAACAAACCAACCTTTTTGTATCCTTGAGGTTTTCGCGTCTTACGTCTTGCTTATTACTATTCACTTTTGTCTTCAATGCCTAGGAAGAAAGACCGGTGATATTTTCGCATGCGAAAGCAGCAATTTTTTCTTAGATGCCGAGAAAATCTGCAAGAGGCGGCGTCGCCACCTTTGCATAGAATGCGAGGTATTTTCAGTGCGCGCTGTCGTTTCTGAAAGCGGTATTTGAATGATCTGACTTTTCCGTTGGTGTCACGGAAACAAATATTCACAAGCAAAGAATTAAAAATGTGCTGTAATGTGTTAACCTCTACCCGCGTTTCTGTTCTGGTGCTGGGTGCGATAATTTTCACTTCAGTGGCACGCATGAACCGCAGCTTAAATGCATACGCTCAAAAACCAATTCAGTCCTCTAATCACGTTGTAGAGAGTAAACGACACTGCCGGTAAAAAAGCTATGCGACTTCAGCGAAAAGTTTAAGACGAACCACATTGAGCTTAAGTGGGCGCTGACGTGATCCAGATTAAGTGTCAGGAGGGGACCATCGCGCCCAAAGTGAAAACAGTAAGAAGAACGAGAGGACGTACGATAAGCGATTACTTCGAACTAAACGTCTGTTGAAAGAAGAGGATCATATCTGTACGCTCGTCTAAACTTTGCAAAATTGGTTTATTGGTTTATTGGGGTTTAACGTCCCAAGCGACTCAAGCTATGAGGGACGTCGTACTGAAGGGCTCCGCAAATTTCGACCACCTGGGGTTCTTTAACGTGCACTGACGTCGCACATTACACGGGCCTCTAGAATTTCGCCTCCATCAAAATTCGGTCGCCGCGGCCAGGATCGAGCCGAGCGCCTCACCACTGAGCCACCGCGGCGGGAAAACCTTGCAAAAACAAATGAATTCGTAGCTCATCTCTTCATCGATAGTAGCGTACACACCATCCAGGGTGTCCTCATAAAACTCCTGGTGCAGTCATGCACTAGTTCAGCTGCATCACTGACTCACTCATCCACCTTAATCCATACTCTGGGGCTGGCCTACTTCTAAAGGAGGGGGGATGGGGGGGGGGGGGGGGGCAACTTCAAAATTTTTCGGTTTCTTAGATTTTTAAGTTTGGCGGTGTTCCCCGATTGGTCCACTGGTGGTCGGTCACATGTTGATGACGACACAACCCTTTCAATCGCGTTCATAGATTCAGGTGAGTCCTCGTAAGCCGCTACTCGCGCAGTGGTGCAGCAGTTAAAAGATGCGTCCTTGCCCCGGCAAATGGCGCCTTTTGTGGGCAGTCAGCAATTGCGTTGAATTTATTTGAATTAATCTCATTTCCACATGCCACGGCGGGCAAGTAGCCCAGAACCCAGTGGACAAGTTGCCACGTGCCATGGCGGCCAGGCTGTGATGACGTGCTAGGGCACGTGACGTCTCTCGACCAAGAAAAGTTTTCGCAACAGAGTCGCCGGAAAGTTTTGTGAGATTACCATCCAAATGCTATCACAGTGAGAGCTTTTTGAATAGCATGGTTGCTAAATTTACACGCTCTGAACGAGCATCTGTTGTCTTCTGTAGAGTGGGCATCGCGGAAAATCCTAGGACGCTCAAGGTGGGTTAGAAAATATGAAAAGGCCATGGCGAGGCAACCTGACCATTCGAGCTTATCTGCTATGAAACGAGTAGCAGTGATGGGCAGCGAATGTTCAAAACAGCGGTGCGCCTTTTTGTGCAAGAAACGTTAGAAGCTTCATCACTAAGCGAAAAAAAGAAGGCCGACCCTCAAACACAATATTTTTTCCATCTCAAGGCTTAGAAATAAAAAGAAAAAAAATCAGCACCAGGCACTGCTCCAAAATCCCGCGTGCCGGGGTCGTCGGTGCATGGAAGCTTAACGTCAAAACAAAAGTGGAGCCAGATGGCTTGAAAAAAAGAAAATACACAACGAGCCATAGCAAGAGGCAAATCAGACGCCCGCCGTTAGAGCGCCGTTCGCTGGCGCGCTCTTCTGGAAGCCGCCCAAATCGCGCAAGAATGTGAGATCCCGAGCCTCGTCATTAGGCAGAGGGACACAAAAAAGAGGGAAAGGCAGGGCAGAAAAGAGAAGAACGTGCGAGCAAAGCCGGTAGGAGCCGGCATATTTGAAGTATAAAGCACAAAAAATATGTACATCCGCTTTGCAGGCGATGTCCAAAATTTAAGCAGGCAGAAAAAGGAAATAAGACCAGGAGGCCAGAATCACCAGCGGGTGGATCGAAGTGCGTAAAGATGGAAACAGCAGAGGTCGAAGTTGGAAACAATGTAGCAGGAAAAAACGGCTCAGAGGCATGTATGGAAGACGGAACTGCAAATGGTTTGTATCCGGACACACCCGCCGCCGCCGGGGATCACGCTCTCTGAAGTCGCCGCAGTTGGGCATGGGAGCTGCCGCTTAGTACACGAGGAAAGCGAAGTTGTTTGGCGAAATAGAGCCAGAGATATCCAAGTTAATGCGGACGAAGGATCACTACCGATGTAAACGACCTGCGTATAGAAAACGCGAACAGAAAAGGGGGGGGGGGGGGGGGGGGGCAGCTGTGGAACCAGGAAAGATGGGAAGAATTTGGGGCCGATCAATTGGATTGATGTGGTGGAAATGCGACGGCATTTTCCTTTCACTCGGCGTCCAGTTCTGATTCTATTCCGATTCTCCCCAATGCATTGAAATTGTGATTCTTTTCCAATTCCGAATAGGCAACTACACAAAATTCGTTCCACTGCTACGAGTCCTCGCACCACTACCGCCGCAGTGCCGTTGCAGTAAAGCGATGCGCCAATGGCTCGGCAGGTGGCTGTTTCAAACACAGCCGCCGTTAGTGCTTGTTTGAAGCCTATTTCTATTCCCAAATGAAATGAGGCACCCGAGACAAAAGTCAACTCAGTTCACTTGACGGCACTGGGTCCGCATTACATGGCAAGGCAACGAGTTTCTAATAACAAAATTTGTTGTGCCTTCGATAGAGACAGTCATTAAAATACAGATTACAGTTACTAACATTTTTCTATTTAATACATATTGTTTTTCAGTATGGAAAGTTCAAGATAACCACAAAATGCATAGATGGAAAAAATGTGACAACCTGTTAGAACCAAACAAACATAGCATCAAATTCACGAAGTACAGTAGAAATAATAGAACAAAAAAACTACATCTGCAAGGGAAAAAATGACGGTATTGTTTTTTTATCAACACATTGCTGTGGCGTGAATAGTTAAATGAACAGGGAAAAGAATCCGCGTACATTTGTTGGCGAAATGCCGTCGGTGAGAAAGGTAGTGTCCAATTATCTGTTCACCGTGAAACATATGTGTTCATGCACATGTTGCAAAATAATCGGAAGCTTGAAAAGTGACGTAGCGCCTGGAGATGA
This sequence comes from Amblyomma mixtum, assembly GCF_055824585.1. Taxonomy (NCBI): domain Eukaryota; kingdom Metazoa; phylum Arthropoda; class Arachnida; order Ixodida; family Ixodidae; genus Amblyomma; species Amblyomma mixtum. The sequence continues at coordinate 148,567,286 of NC_143012.1, forward strand.
CGGTATAAAGGCTTTGCCAATTAAACATGTTGCAAATCATATTAGTCATGTGTTGTCCTATATAATCAACCTAATGCTTCTTACTGGGGAGTTTCCGGATGACCTAAAGATAGCTAAAGTAGTAGCCGTGTATAAAGGGGGCGGTGCAACAAATATGAATAACTACCGGCCAATCTCTGTTCTAACTGTATTCTCAAAAATATTTCAGCGCGTCATTAATGATAGACTTACCAGCTTTTTTCAGGAACATAAAATAATAGCTGATGCACAGTATGGTTTTCAAGCAAATAAGTCTACGGAACAAGCTCTTATACATATGAAAGGCAAAATTATTGAAAACATAGAGAAGAAACTCTTAACCCTTGGTCTATTTATAGATCATCGGAAAGCGTTCGATACTGTGCAACATGACATATTGATAAAAAAGCTAGAGATCTGCGGGATTCGGGGCGTTGAACTGAGGCTGTTGCAAACGTACCTGAAAGAAAGGTCACAGTATGTAGTCATAAACGATCGCACTTCGAGTAAAATGAAGATACAACACGGCGTCCCTCAAGGATCAATTTTGGGGCCTTTACTCTTTCTTATATATGTGAATGATATAACTATGATACCAGGATCCCCCCAGTTAATCATGTATGCTGACGACACGAACATATTTTTTACAGGAACAACAAAAACATGCCTTGAAAAATCTGTCAATGATTACTTATTAAAACTTTCCAGGTGGCTACAAGTCAATCGCATTACTCTAAATACAACAAAATCTAAATACGTAATTTTTAAACCCACAAGCGTTAGGGACCAGAACCCTATTAGCATCAGATATGTAGGTAGCCTGTTGGAGGAGGTCACTGAGCAAAAATTCTTGGGTGTATGGTTCAGCAGTGATCTGTCCTGGAACGCCCATGTTAGTTCCCTTAAGTCCGATTTATCACGGGTCATTGGTTGTCTTTACAGAATCCAGCACTTGATTCCATCCTGGATGAAGCAGACACTATATTATTCTCTATTCTATTCTAGAATAAGTTATGGTGTTTTAGTCTGGGGTACGACAACTGATTCTAATTACAAAAAATTAATTACTTTACAGAAGAAGGTGTTACGCATATGCGAAAATTATCATGGCGAGAAAAGGGAACTAAGAACGCATCCACTTTTTTTAAAGCACAATATGCTGAGGGCAGATAAGGTATACTACTTTAAGTTGCTACAATGGATACATAAAAATCGTTTGTACGTCACATTCACCGACAGAGTAAACTGGTACGCAATGAGACCCGAAAATAGAGATACCGAGGATAAGGACAAATTATGGTCGTCAAGCACTGTCTTTTCAAGTTATCAGAATTCTCAATAGAAGAGATATAAATATTAATTACAGTAAACCCTTCTCCACTTTCAAAAATGAATGTAAAGGAGCTCTTCTCTGTAGCGATGTCACCTATAGAAATCGCTAAAATTTCTCACGCAAGCATGTTGTAGTCCAATTTTTTTTTTCACAGTTACTGATTCTGTGTTCGCATCTATGTACTCTTGTTTGTGCTTATATGTCCATAATGCCTTGTTTTTCAGTAGGCTAGGATAAGCCTTAAGTAGAACTTTGTTATTTGATGTAGTGTTTCATGTATGTCTTGGTCTTTGTTTCTTATTTGTATACTCATCGTACATTTATGATGCAAATTTTTGTCAAGCGCTTTTGTCTTTTTTTGCTGATTGTGTATGTATTTTCCTGTGTATGTTCTTCCATATGTATTTTCCTCTGTATAACGCTTACTTTTGTGCCTACTTTTCTTTGGTTTTGTTTTTTTTTTCTTCCATATCAACAATACTATTTTGTACCGGCCCGCCGGACTTTTGTAATTTTTATGTTTGTTTGTGATGTAGTAGGGGGCTGAGGCCCTGTCAGGCAACATTGTGCCTTTAGCCTCAGCCCCTTCTTAGGCAAATGTCTAAGCAACAAATAAAAAGAAAGAAAGAAAAAATTGTTAGAGGGTAAATGCTGTCAGAGGTGATTATCCGCAGCTTATAACGAACTGCTAAATTATACGAGTGGAAGTAATGTAGTGGCAGTGTGCTAAAATTCTTACAAAGCAGTAGACTATGAGCGCTGTAGTCTTACCCTGCTATATGGCAACCTGCCCTTTTCTGGAGTGCGTATTACCGATTCAAATTGGTTTGTTTGGTTTGGTTTGGTTTGGTTTATGGGGTTTAACGTCCCAAAGCGACTAAGGCTATGAGAGACGCCGTAGTGAAGGGCTCCGGAAATTTCGACCACCTGGGGTTCTTTAACGTGCACTGACATCGCACAGTACACGGGCCTCTAGAATTTCTCCTCCAAAGAAATTCCAGCCGCCGCGGCCGGGATCGAACCCGCGTCTTTCGGGTCAGCAGCCGAGCACCATAACCGCTGAGCCACCGCGGCGGCTCAAATTGGTTTGTGTAGTTCTACCTCATGCAAGGAAACGGTACTCTAGTTGAGACAGGAACAATGAGTTGTACAGATATTCGATGGCAGAAAAAATTGAATTTGGCCAATATGCCTACAATTTTTGGTGTACGTGAAATTATTTCATTTATGTGCGTATCCCAGGGCTTATTTTGGTGGAAATTGAAGCCAAGTGCTTTTACGGCATTAAAAATTTGACTTTGAAGACGGTCAAAATTCACATTTTTATGTGATGGCCGAGGTGACTGCATTGAGGAAGAAAAGCACGGCGTTTCCTTTTGTTACGTGAATTTATAATGAATCAGTATTGCTCCATGTGTTTAAGATCTCCATTGATTAATTTATATCATTTACGAGCTTGCTGTAATTGTTATTTCGAAATAAAAGCGCTATATCATCTGTGTATACTACATGTTCTGCCGTTCCACCAATGTTTACAATGTTTTTAACGTAAAATTTAAGTAATAGGGGCCCCAGGATACTTCCTTGAGGAACGCTCATAGTAATGCCATTTGAGGATGAAAAGTTTTCACCTATTTCAACTCACTGTATGTGAATTTCCAGGTATGACCGCATTACAGCTAGCAGCACTCCTCGAATTCCATATATTTCTGATTAATTTAGCAAAGTCGAGTGATTTAAGCGATCGAAAGCCTTAGAGTAGCCAGCTACCAATTCTTTGTTTCCAAAGGCTTCCAGGTTTTTGAGTTAAAAGTGCCATTTCAGAGGATCTGCCTTCATAAAACCCGCTGCGCACGGAACTAACTAAATGAAATTTTTCTGCAGATTTTAATATCGTTATTTAGATTATTTTTCTCAACCCTTTGAAAACACAGGTAGTGTCGAGAATGGACACCAGTTCCATAAGTTAACTTTATCGCCCGCTGTTGAACAATACGACAATTTAAATGTGTGCATTTTCTGAGGAAAGTTTTCTGCCGAAACGGCCGAAGTATATAGACCAGATTCTTTTACCCTCACACGCAGGCTGCTGACGCGCCCCCACTCTCGGCACCAGTCGCCATCTATCGGCGCGCGCGGACCGATGGACTGCGGGTCGCGCCGGCGCCGCGCGTAGAATGCATGTTTACGTGTTCGCTTCTGTCGTTGTAGTGCTTCGTCATAACGTATGAGGGTGTGTGCTGTGCGTCACTACTCACATTTTTCCTCTACCAGACAGTACTGCGGTTATCTTGCGCGCAGTTAGTCGTTAGCGTGACATCTCCGAGTTTTTCTACGTTCATTTGTATGTGAGTAAGTGCGGCGAGGCAGTGCGCCTCTGTCGCGTTGTTTGTGCCCACCATGATGATATTGATAATTAGCGCTCATGTCCTGTCTTCACCTTTTCTGTGTCTCGTTTTTCGCGCTATGTTTTTCATTGATGATATTCTGCTGGCTCAGGATTCTAAACGCTGGCACCGCAGCGGCGACGCTGCTCCACCGAGCCGCTGGTGCGGCGGCGCTGCTCAGCGAAATTCTGGAATAGTATTACAAACAGCAAGGATTTTTCCCGCGGAGTAGCCGGCCAGGTAGCGTACGGACTGGAAACCGGCACTTCTAAGCAGATTTCTGCGCTGGCGGGTCGTTTGTTGCCGTCTTTTACGTGCGCTATCATCTAGGATAGTTTTAGGCTCAGGAATGTGGATTTATTGATTTGAATCAGTAGTGGAGTAAATGGATAGGCGAGCTGCAGACTGAAGGTTGTCCCGACGAAGCGCGTGTTTTCGATCACCTCGTTGCGCTGAGCTTGCTCTAGTTTCCATTAAACACATTTCATGCACAGGATTGTAAGCATGACAGCTACCGATTTCAGTTGCTCTTTCCGCACGCATGTCATAGGGATCAAGCGGGGTAAAGGATTTACCGCAGTGTCTTTCTGCTTTTGCTATCTGTCTTAATCATAGGAAAATATGCGCGATTTTGATACGTTCATTCACACTTAGCCAAACGCCTACGCAACGCTGTCACACGCGGCGATAGCTACAGAATAAAATGAACGCGACTTCGGACCTCAGAATTCGTGAAAGCTGGATTCGCTGCTAATATCTATTCAAGCTTTGATAATTTCAGCAAAAGTACGTTTTATGCACCAGGTTGCCTAAACCATGACAAATTTTGTTTTTTTGTTGGCGCTGCGACTCAGTTGAGCTCACAGCGGTAATTTGTTGATAAACTGGCGCACCACGCATGCGACAAGAGAGCCCTGTTTGTGGGTGGTACTTTATGGCCGAAGGATTGAGAGTGCATGGAAATTGGAACTGCATTCTAGCCGCACACCTAATACTTGATATTCAACAAAAAGTTTTTTTTTGCAGTGGAGCACCAAGACGGTAGCGATATAAGCACGAGCTCGTTCTAAGCGTCAGCACAATTCACGTGAATGTCAAACTAAATGTCATTAAAACGCATCAATGTGCTCCCTTTGATAACGTGAATACTTCCTGCAACACAGCCACGCTGCGGAAGTATGCTCGGCAATGTTTTTTTAGCGCCCGAAGCGCGGCTATATGCAGGCGCGGCCGCGGAGCTGCCGCAGCCCCGCAGTCCCCAAAGAAACGCCCGCACCGCGGCGCACCAGTCGGCGGAAAATGGCCGCGCCCAGGAGCGGCTCTGGATTATGGTCTATAGAAAGGAGAGCTGCGGTAAGAATAGATCTAAAACTTACTTACCTGGTTTGGTTTGTATACAATCAGTATCCCGAACCATGCTGTTGTTTAAAGACATGAATGCTGCATAAAGTAGAGAATTGTAGGTCTTTAGCAGAAACTGATGCTATTTCTGCTCAGACTAATATGAACCCGATACTAAATTGACAACTGACACTATAAAAATTGGAGCGCACACTTAAGGTCCTCTTTAAGGGTATCACATGTTAGCGTTACTGCGCTAATGCCCGTATATGCTGAATTGACTATTCTGTACTTCACATTCACAGATCCCTTGGAGTCCTCATACCACTCCTGGCCCAGTGGTGGAGCGGTTTAGCGATGCGCCACTGCCCTGCGGTGGCAGGTGCTGCAACCGGCAGAGCTTTTGCGATCAAAGTTGCTCTTCCCGAGCGACCTCTCACGACAAATCATTAATTTAACTTTAGCAAAGCTGAGATCTGGGCGAGTTGTTATGCATTCATACTGGTGAACAGCGCAAAAAGGCGGGACAACGGCAAGACAAGAGCTGACTATCAACTGGTTTATTGAAGGACGGAAGGGTATATATACGAAAACATAACACAGAGAAGTGAGAATATAGTGTGAAAAGGGCCGTGAAAATCAAGAACTATTTCACATGGGAAGTGATGTATGCTAATTTCTTGTTGCTAAGTGTCAAAGAAGGATTGCTGATGCATTCGTCACCTTGCCTGAGGATGTGATGCGCTTCCATTATTTCGCGCGTGAGCTTATCTTTATGGCGGAACAGAATGCGTCAGCAATCCTTCCGTGACACTTAGCAACAAGAAATTAGTATACATCACTTCCCATGTGACATAGTTTTTGATTTTCACGGCCCTTTTCACACTATCTTCTTACTTCTTTGTGTTATGTTTTCGTATATATACCCTTCCGTCCTTCAATAAACCAGTTGATAGTCAGCGCTTGTCTTGTCGTTGTCCCGCCTTTTTGCGCTGTTCACCACTATTAATTTAACTGCCACTTGGCACGGGGCGTAGTTTTTTCACACTCCGGTGGACAGGTTGCGATGACGCCACCAGATTACACGACCTAGATGGCCCACCTGCCTCCTAAGTTCCTTCTCTAGGGATTTTTCATGCATTCCCCACTCACGGTCACGTGGCGTCGACGGCGCCGACGACGCCGGATGTTCTGCGACACGAGCTCTTTAAGCCTATCCAGTCAGTTATTGAGAACTTGAAGCCAATCAACTCCAGAAACCAGGGAATTATTTTGTGAGGCCCAGGTTCTTTTCCCGGATGATGCGCGAAGCAATAGCACCTAGCTGCAAGCCTCCTGTTTGCACGCCCAGCTCTCCGGAAGGCTCTATATTTTGCACGCAGGCGTGCTGTACCGCCAACTATACCTTTAACCGCCGCGGTGGCTTAATGGTTGTGGTTCTCGGCCGCTGACCCGTAAGACGCGGGCGCGATGCCGGCCACTGCGGCCGAATTTCGATGGAGGCAAAAAGCATGCGACCTATGTACTGTGAAATGTCAGTGCAGGCTAAAGAACCCCAGGTGGTCGAAATTATCCGGAGCCCTCCACTACGGCATCCGTTATAGCCTGAGACGGTTTGGTAAGGTAAGCCATATAAACCATAAACCATGAGGCAGTCACCGAATGTTTCAATATACTGGATGCAAAGGCGCCGTATGCATTCGCAAATAAGAGTGAGTGTGCGAAATGTGTGAGCCGGACGACGTATTTAGCGATGTCTTCCGGCGATGTCTAATGAAATTGCAGTTGTCATGTGGTTTGTCACTGGTGACCTTCAGGTTTCTAACTATTTCTGCCCACAAATGGCAACACCTGAGTGCGTACTGTGCCGATATGACGATAGTTCCCTTGAAGCCTTAATATTGCTCAGCACGTTGGCTGTTCCAGTTCTCACGTAAGAACTACCAGAATAGAGGACACACCAAGAGAAGGAATAGTCAGGAGGGTGACAACACCTCCCTCTCTGTGCTTTTAGTGCATTAGCACTACTAGCCGCACTTTACGGATATCGGGCATACGTATTTCCCCGAGGGCTCTGATACACGACGAGTATCCCCGGAGAAGCAGCCTAGGAGGACCAATTGGGTAACGTGACATTTGTGGTGTCATCACAACGTTCCCACCGGACTGTGACCTAACTGACTCGGCAGGTGGCAGTTGTGTTAACGATTGGTTGCGAGAGGTTGCTCGAGAAGAGCAACCTGGGTCCCATAAGCCCCACTGTTGGCAGCATCGCCCGTCGCAGGGCAGTGGCGCATCACTTAACAGCTGCACCACTGCGCCAAGAGTGGTGTGAGGACTCCCAGGGATCTATCAATGTATAGTCGAGAATGACTAATTTTCTATATATTCGCCTTGAACCATAAACCCTATCGCCTCATATGCTTAATGCGAAGCTCGTCTGATTTTGACGGTCTTTGTGTGGACCCTTCCTGACCATGAAAACCGAGCTTCTAACCGAAACCGGGACCGAAAGCGGAAGTGCACCAAATTCACATTTGGCCTAACTGCGCTAAATGGACACTGCAGATGGCCGAACAAATGCCTATAGCTCGATCCCGACAGCCCTTAATAAAACTGCAAAACAACGCTAAAGCAGGGAAGTCCTGTGCTACTGCACAGTATTCCGGGCTTAGCAATGCCGCACCAGCCCATTTTAAGGCGGAGGTCTTACTAGCCCCTTTACAAGAAAAAACGGGTGGCGTGTGTTAAAAATCCACTTTGTACTTTAAAAAGCCAGAACAGTTAGAGCGCTTTATCGAGAGACGCAGATTTTATAGCGGCTGCGCTCTCAACCACTCACAGTAGTGTGTGCACTCGCACATGGTGCAGAAAATCACAGCGATGGCAACAGAATTACGGTGAGGACATCATGCGGCTATAGCCGACAGGAAGCCAAGCGCCGCAATTTCGGTGCCACCAATGTGGTGGCAGTATTTGGGACTACATTAGCGCCACAGTTCTGAGCAACCGTCGTAACACAGCGTTGCGGGTGGCGGCACACGATTTGTCTTTGCATATAGCTCACATGTTTAAGTCAAGTCGGAGGCAAGCTTGCGACAGGGGTTCGAATTGACGACATATGCATCTTCTATTGCATGCGTTCACAGACTTTACCTCTTATTCCTTAAGGCGTGTTTGAGGTGTCCGCCGAGGTGTTGATATTTGAGAGGATTCTGGTGTGGGCTAGTTGGTTCATTCTTAATAAACAGATTCACAACAGCGCTACGGAACGAGGACAGAAGGAACAAGAAAAACACAGGACGGGCGCTGACTACCAACTCTTTATTGCGTGAAAAAACCAGCACAGATTTATACTATTTCCTGGACCACGTGATGCACTGTCAGCCACGGGACAAAGCGAAGGAACGCCTCACACGTTTGGGGAACCATCACACAGCTCGACAGAACTCATAAAAACGTGCATGCACTATCAAATATAGCATTACCAAGCTAATGATAAAGGGACTAACAGATACAAAGATGTGCATGACCCAGCTACAGCCTACGACAACTACAGCTCAGATAGGCAAGAAAATGAGTACTTCAAAGCAAAGCGGAATCTTTGGGCTACGTAAAAACATTCAAGAGAGCGAGAAGGCGTAAAAGCATGAGAAAAGCATGAGCAAAATGGCGATGAAAAAAAGGGCATGAAAAAATAAAAGTTGCTAGGCAATAGGCACAGTCAGCAGGCTAAAAGCGAAGACAAGAAACCGACACCAACAAATAACACGGTAAAAGTAACAATCGTTAAAAAGAGAAAATAAAAGAAAGAAGAAAAACATGAACCACCACCGGCCAAGCAATGAAGACGGTAAAACCACTAAAAGTCTTTAAAAGGCAGAGGAGCAAAGTTCCGCATAAGGTCAACAAACAAAACAACGCAAAATAAAACACTGTAAGGCGAGATGCGGGGAAAACCGTTTGTCAGGATGTCTAGCAGTTAAAACGCAAGAATCGCGTCCGTTCAAGAAAGGACCTTTCTTTCTCCTGTAAACAGACAGAAGAGCTGCTGATGCATTCGTCCCCAGCCTTTTTAATCAAAAAACCTTCAATAATCTCCCTTTCTATTCTACTCCTTGCGGTCGCCAGAAACTTGGTGTCTGAAAACATAGGTCGACAATCGTGACGGGGTTGGTTACAGTGTAGTGCCATGTGGCTCCCAGACTTGTTTTTTACGTTGAGGAAGTGTTCGCTTGCTCTGTCATTGAAGCAGCGTCCGGTCTGGCCGATGTATACGTTACCACAAGTGAGGGGAACCTGGTAGAGAATTGCGGACCAACATTCGGTGTACTGACGGGAACGTTTTACTGTGCAGGTCGCCCGCTTCTTCCGGTTTACCATCGGACACACTCTTGCCAACTTACATGGGGCAGAAAACACAACGTTCACATCGTACCTGGCTGCAACCTTTTTAACATTGTGCGATAGCTTATGGATATAAGGAATTACGGCAACACGTTTCCTTTCCCTGGGCTCTCCCCTTCCCTCTCCTAGCTTCATTTTCTGTAGTAAGGCTTCGCACAGGCCTGCTATGAGGAAAGGTGAGTAGCCAGCTAAAAGAAGGCGTTCAACCTGGTTATCGAAGCTTCAATCAGCCATGTGCTCGCAACTTCTTGTTAGTGACGCATGAAGTGCGCTAGTTGCGACTGCCCGCTTGACAAGTTTGGAATGCGCACTGTCGAAGGGGAGTAAACCTTTCTTCGATCTAACGTTGTACGACCAACACACTCGCTCACCACTAAAAACCAGCAACAGATCTAAAAACTGGATCCTGTTCTCTTTTGGCATTTCCCACGTGAAGTTCATTCCACCAGAATAGTCCTTGAACACTCCGACGATGTCCTTGACGGCTTGTGGCATGTCAATAGCAGCAGCACTGTCTAACACGATGAGGAAATCGTCCACGTAACGATAGATCGTGACGATGTGCTTGTCATGTAAACGTTCTTGAACTGCCCGGTCCATGGTGGCCAAGAAAATATCCGAGAGCACCGGGGCAACAGAGGAACCAATACAGATTCCCGATTTTTGTATCAGGAGCTGGTCTTTGTACGACACTACTGTGGATTGCAGGTAAAACTGAAGTAGGGTGATGAACCTGTCTTGACCTATTCCGGTTGCATTCTGAAAGCTGACGGCTCCGATCTCGTCTATCCTTTGGATAACAGCTGTGAAAAGTCCTTCATGGGGAATGGAGTAAAAAAGGTCTTCTACGTCAATTGAAAAGGCCGTAGCAGCATCTTGCAATTGACGTAGAAGACCTTTTTTACTCCATTCCCCATGAAGGACTTTTCACAGCTGTTATCCAAAGGATAGACGAGATCGGAGCCGTCAGCTTTCAGAATGCAACCGGAATAGGTCAAGACAGGTTCATCACCCTACTTCAGTTTTACCTGCAATCCACAGTAGTGTCGTACAAAGACCAGCTCCTGATACAAAAATCGGGAATCTGTATTGGTTCCTCTGTTGCCCCGGTGCTCTCGGATATTTTCTTGGCCACCATGGACCGGGCAGTTCAAGAACGTTTACATGACAAGCACATCGTCACGATCTATCGTTACGTGGACGATTTCCTCATCGTGTTAGACAGTGCTGCTGCTATTGACATGCCACAAGCCGTCAAGGACATCGTCGGAGTGTTCAAGGACTATTCTGGTGGAATGAACTTCACGTGGGAAATGCCAAAAGAGAACAGGATCCAGTTTTTAGATCTGTTGCTGGTTTTTAGTGGTGAGCGAGTGTGTTGGTCGTACAACGTTAGATCGAAGAAAGGTTTACTCCCCTTCGACAGTGCGCATTCCAAACTTGTCAAGCGGGCAGTCGCAACTAGCGCACTTCATGCGTCACTAACAAGAAGTTGCGAGCACATGGCTGATTGAAGCTTCGATAACCAGGTTGAACGCCTTCTTTTAGCTGGATACTCACCTTTCCTCATAGCAGGCCTGTGCGAAGCCTTACTACAGAAAATGAAGCTAGGAGAGGGAAGGGGAGAGCCCAGGGAAAGGAAACGTGTTGCCGTAATTCCTTATATCCATAAGCTATCGCACAATGTTAAAAAGGTTGCAGCCAGGTACGATGTGAACGTTGTGTTTTCTGCCCCATGTAAGTTGGCAAGAGTGTGTCCGATGGTAAACCGGAAGAAGCGGGCGACCTGCTCAGTAAAACATTCCCGTCAGTACACCGAATGTCGATCCGCAGTTGTCTACCAGATTCCCCTCACTTGTGGAAAAGTATACATCGGCCAGACCGGACGCTGCTTCAATGACAGAGCAAGCGAACACTTCCTCAACGTAAAAAACAAGTCTGGGAGCCACATGGCACTACACTGTAACCAACCCCGTCACGATTGTCGACCTATGTTTTCAGACACCAAGTTTCTGGCGACCGCAAGGAGTAGAATAGAAAGGGAGATTATTGAAGGTTTTTTGATTGAAAAGGCTGGGTACGAATGCATCAGCAGCTCTTCTGTCTGTTTACAGGAGAAAGAAAGGTCCTTTCTTGAATGGACGCGATTCTTGCGTTTTAACTGCTAGACATCCTGACAAACGGTTTTCCCCGCATCTCGCCTTACAGTGTTTTATTTTGCGTTGTTTTGTTTGTTGACCTTATGCGGAACTTTGCTCCTCTGCCTTTTAAAGACTTTTAGTGGTTTTACCGTCTTCATTGCTTGGCCGGTGGTGGTTCATGTTTTTCTTCTTTCTTTTATTTTCTCTTTTTAACGATTGTTACTTTTACCGTGTTATTTGTTGGTGTCGGTTTCTTGTCTTCGCTTTTAGCCTGCTGACTGTGCCTATTGCCTAGCAACTTTTATTTTTTCATGCCCTTTTTTTCATCGCCATTTTGCTCATGCTTTTCTCATGCTTTTACGCCTTCTCGCTCTCTTGAATGTTTTTACGTAGCCCAAAGATTCCGCTTTGCTTTGAAGTACTCATTTTCTTGCCTATCTGAGCTGTAGTTGTCGTAGGCTGTAGCTGGGTCATGCACATCTTTGTATCTGTTAGTCCCTTTATCATTAGCTTGGTAATGCTAGATTTGATAGTGCATGCACGTTTTTATGAGTTCTGTCAAGCTGTGTGATGGTTCCCCAAACGTGTGAGGCGTTCCTTCGCTGTGTCCCGTGGCTGACAGTGCATCACGTGGTCCAGGAAATAGTATAAATCTGTGCTGGTTTTTTCACGCAATAAAGAGTTGGTAGTCAGCGCCCGTCCTGTGTTTTTCGTGTTCCTTCTGTCCTCGTTCCGTAGCGCTGTTGTGAATCTGTTTATTGATATTTGAGACAGTTACGTGCCTGTTCCTTTCCTAAAAAAATTAGGCAGTGGCTTAGCTCTGGTTAAGCCTGGATATACAAGCGAAAAGCTTCAGTTATGTTTTGTTCGACGGCCGTCCACACACTGCCTATACGGAGGCGGAGGAGGAGATGGAAATCGGCGCGGTTAAAACTGTCCGCAGGAATGCGGAGAGGAGCGTTGCCGGCTGCGACGCGGGCAACACGCAGATGCAACAAAAGGTCAAACGGTGGGCGAGGAGTCGAAGCGCGCAGTAGTAGCGGCGGTGAGGAGGCGACGCACATGCGCAGTAGCGCGCGGCTGCGCCGAAAGGTCAGACAACGGAGTCGGCGGCGGCGACGGCTGCGGCAGCGGTGAGCGGCGACCACCTGCGCGGCGCGCGACGTCACTCGGTTTCGCGCATGCGCATAACTCACCAGTTCCGCTCACGCGAAGCTCGGCTGTGACCCGCGTAGTGAATCAGAACTAACTAAGCTTTCCTTTGTAGCCGTATGGCTGCGCTTGGGTGGACGTCAGTGAGTAATTACTCCCTTATTACAAATCTACTCCACCTTGGGGGATTCCCATAAACATTTGACCAACACTGTTCCCACTTCGAGCTATTGATCAATCAATTCGCTCTCGCCCTACCATAAGCTTGCCGTCCCGGTTATCGCAATTGGTGGAGCGACTGCTCCGGTGAAGCGGTGGTCTCGGGTTCGAACCCTGGACCAGGACGAATTTTTCTTTAACTGCGAAGTTTTTAGAAAGCTGTATAGCTTTCCTTTGTAGCGGTATGGCTGCGCTTGGGTGGACGTCAGTGAGTAATTACTCCCTTATTACAAATCTACTCCACCTTGGGGGATTCCCCTAAACATTTGGTCAGAACTAATTCTCGTGTTAAAATTGTAACAACTGTTCGTCGTACAGAGTTGCGGGTGTTGTTATACGTTTTTTCGTTCCATATAGTATATCTTTCTTAGGTTGGAGGATAGCGCACCACAGGTGTTCAATGCGGATGTCCGAGTGATTCACTCTTATTTTTCTAAATTTAGCGTTTGTGGAATCAGCGTTCGGAGATGCGTCTTCGTTTCATTCCTGAGTGCACAACTCGCGTCGGGGTCGAAAGCTCACGATGGCACAGTAGTGCTCAGGAAAACAGAAAGCTGGGGGAGCTGGTATGGGTCCATGCTTAAGCAGCGGAGAAAACGGGAAAAAAGAGAGACATAATGGGACAAGTGATGTGCATGCGCAGAATGGTTCGTTAGGTATTAGTCTGTGTTCTCCTGTTTTTGGTTTTTTGGGTTGTTCACTGTGCCTTGCGCCTTTATATACTTTGCTGAGAATAAAATCAGCAGTTGTTAGCGCTCGTGTCGTCTCCCGTCTCCTTTTTGTCCTTTTTTCTGCTCTGCCTAAGCATGAACCCATACCAACTCGGCCAGGTTTCCGTTCTCGTGAACCATACCCCTTGCACAGTGGGCTCCCTTCCTTCTTTAATGCGTAACCTTCACAATCCGGCGGTGTTGACCGCTCTAATAGCTGTCTGCGCGTGCGGGGCTGGGACGGCGTCATGGCGTATGAGACACCAGCTTCGCTCTATCGACATCCAAGCACTGGGAGGTGGCTGCAGTCTTCTCCTGGACACACAAGACCTTTGTGCTCTCTTTGTATTCTGTGCTCTGAGTGGAGGAGACAGGCTCGTTTCTCTAAGGTATGCCTTCGCGTCCACTGTGGTCTTTCGGGGACGGAGAAGCGTCAACTATGGCTGTATGCGGAACGGTCCAAGATAGCAGACTGTCGTACAGACTTCCTGTGGAATCCTGTGCAGACGTACGCTTCCCACTAGAAGAAAAGCTGCAGCGACGAGAAGGATGATCCATGTATCCATGTCCTTAGAAACAGGGACATTGAGCATCGACACCGACGCACTCTGGAGCTCGGTTCCAATTTCTGCTTCGAACCATGCTTAGGGCCACTCGAGAGGTTAGCGCTCTCGCGTTCAGTTGCCCAGGTGGTACCCGAAGCCGATAAACAGAGGTGTATTAGTGAGTGTTCGGGAATCGCCTTGAAGAACAAGGGTAAACAGATGTCAGGACAAGTCAAAGAACTGATCGAGTACTTGACGAGTGAGAGCTTGAGACCTCTACTTTCCGTCAAGGAGGAGTTCTTTGTTCTTGCCCCGTAAGGAATTTTCACCAAGAAAGCGGAAGAAGATTGGAAAAACACTCACTTTGAGCCCGGTCCACATAAGGAAAAAAGCCTCGAGTGGTTTATTGGGGTTTAATGTCCCAAAGCGACTCAGGCTAGGTTTTCTGGCAAGTCAGACAGCCGGAAAAACCGGAATGTCTGTTCAGCTTTGATGCTCTGAAGTTTTCTCTTCGGAACGAAGGATCGCTTACAGTATTTTGAACCTGTACATCTTGAGATACGCTGGTTAGAGCGTACAACGTTTGAGTCGAACTGTTCACTTTGCAGTGAAACACGAACCACCTTTGCAGGCGGAGTGCTCGAAGCAAGGTTTGCCCCCGAAGGGGCGCAGCGGGCTTTGAGAAGCTTCCTACAAGCGCACACCCCAGAGGAAGCCGGGCGCCATGCCGAGGGTGGCTCGTAGCCATATTTACCGGTGGGTGTCCGGCGGTGGGTTTCGAACCAACCACCTCCGGCAGCCGAAGCGGACGCCCAGTCGACTAGGCCACGACTGCCTAAAGTATGTTGTAAGGAATGAGCCTGGAAACACTGGGAGCTGCTCTCAACAACATCAAAGGTATGGTTTCGGACCGGCTTTTTACAGCCAAGACCCATTAGCCAGACATTTCATTTCGGGAGGTCGTATCAGAGCGTGACACCTGGCAGCACCCTGTTTCGGGATACCTGCAGCTATATCTGTGCTCCCTAAAGCTGTCTCATTCATTTTCAGTTAGGAACTCTCGGGAAGTCATTAGGTTCCTGTCGGAATGCGGAGAGAAAGCTGATGTACGCCTTCAGCATGGACATGGAATATCTATTTCACTTCTTGCCCCATACTCAGCTGTCGAGACACGTTAAAGACTGCACCACCATGGACAATGACGAGGGTGCATTAATTGCTTCGTGTGGTGTTTCCGCGGAGTTTCCTGGAGCTACTGTTCTTTTGCTTCCGTTCAACCTTGGTCAGATGGGACGAAAAAGAGAACTTACAACGGTCGGGAGTTTGTATTGGCTCTACGGTCGCGCCAATGTCGTGCGACATCTTCCTCAGGAGAGTAGTTGCATGGTTGGAGAAGGATCCAGCGGTTTGGTAGTAAAGTTATTTTGATATGTCGATGATTTCTTGGTTTTTTATTTTAACCACGACTCACACAGGAGTGTTACAGATAACATTAAGGTATTTACGGTGAGAGGAAAGGCCCTACTTTCACTTTCACATTTAAGCTGCCTGAGTCAGGTTTTGTCCAGTTCGTCGATTTGAACATTCTTTTCCGTGACAGCAGGGTGTATTGGCATTAACAACCAAGGACGGCTAAGCCGCTGCTTAGCTACAGTTCTGGACACTTTAAGTTGGTTAAAGCAGGCGCAGCGACTTCTCGCCTCAAGGCTTCCTTGATGAATCTTGCTCCGACAAGGTTGAGACCAGCTTCCTTGGGCAGCTACAGAGACTAAAGGATGCCGGTTTTCCGGATGAGGATGTGGCTCACATTTCAGAAAGGATTCTGGCAAGGGAGGTAAGAGGAGGAACTCCCGAGGAAGAAAAAGACTGTGCAGTTGGAAAAATGGTGGCGATTCCATACGTGCATGGCATTTCGCACCGGCTAAAAAAAGTCAGAGCAAGGTCTGGAGCGAAAGTGTTTTTCACTGCAAAAAAACAAGTTTAGCAGAGTATGTGGTGCACTGCTTAATAAGTTGGAACGTAGGCATGAGAACGCCAGGTATAGGTGCCTGATAGCTCACAGAAAACGGCTCGTTGAGTGCGACATCGGTGTCGTGTACTCTGTCCCGCTTTCTGGTGGCAAAAAGTATATCGGCCACACAGGCCGAGCGTTTGTTCGAACATCGTAAAACGGTGAAAAAAAGGAGCAGGGTCGTCAAACTTGGCTTTGCAATGCAGAGAGTGCAATGACTGCTTCCGCCACTTAGATGAGACCAGTGTACTGTTTAGTCACCCCGATAGAATTTGTAGGGAGCTGGTCGAGGAATATTTGGTTAGGAAAGAAGCTTGGTGATATAGTGAGCTGTGTTGCTTCACCATCTACCAGTTTGTTAGGTAAGGAGTTAGGCTCTCTTGGCAACAGTGTGCGGACCAGGAGATGGGGGAGTGCCATCTACTATGAAAGATAGTCTTCTAATATCGTTGAAAAAGATGTCGTGACTCTACCATGATCTTTATGCCCAGAATGTTATTTTAGGTTTTCGTCTTTGTTTTTTAGTTTTTGGAGTTGTTCACTGCGTCTGGCGCCTTTATATCCTTTTGAGAGAATAAAATAATCAGTTGCTAGTCGGCGCTCGTGTCGTCTCGTCTCCCTATTGTCCTGCTTTCCGTCCTGCTTAAGCATAAACACTAATGCTTTTGCCTTCACAACCCGAAAGCAGCCGTTATTCCCCTCAGAATTGTTTGTCAGTTCATCAGCTTTTTCAGTACCACTTAAGAATCATGTTTTTCTTTTAACTTTTTAAGTGACGCCTACATTGCCAGTTTACCAATCCCATCCTGTTGACCAACCACAACTGCAGTAGCTTCGCAGCAACAAAAATTTGAACTCCCGAAAGTTCATATTATAATGGAAGAATGACATCGACTTTTGCAGCGATTTCATTTTGGAACACACTGCCATTCATACTAAGAGCCTGAGTTTCCTTGCCTGTATAAAAAAACAAGCTGAAGGCAATGTTAATGCTAATGTTTTATTCTTTTACTAGTCTGCTAGCTGTGCTATCGTGAAGTTTCGACATTGTTTTCGTGTCTAAATATTGATAGTTTTTTTTGGATTTTATAACCATCCGCTAACTATGCTGTTAATATTTCGTTTGTTGTAATGATCTATCGAGGCTCCCAGGTAGTCTTCTGGCTATGGGAACTTCTTCTGTATACTTATCACTTTTATCAAAATGCTGGAACTAATAAACCATGACTTCGAAAAAAATACATGCATGTCCAATTTTTTCTCTGTGAATTGTCTTTCCTGCTGATTTCATCAATGCGACTGTTGTCAAAGCAGTTGATACGTAAGTGGGCCAACAGGCCTATATGTCCAAATATTCTGATTAAAGAGGAGCAAGCGCAATTTTTATCGGTTTACTCATAAAAATGCGTTCACATTTGCTTTAAACTGTGCGGGCAAGTGTATCAACCACCTTACATTTCGAATGTGTTAAACGGCGGAGCACACGACAAGAGTGCATTAGAGATATAACATATCTACATAAAGGACGAGAAATGAGGAGCTCGTTATAAATATGACAGAAGCCAACAGCCGCAGAAACAAAGGGGCACAGGGGATTTTTTTTATTTAATTTATTTATTTTGTGGTGTTGATCAATTTCGAATATTACTGAATATGTTATCGCTTAAAGCTAATTGATTAGAAAAGCAGAATAAAAAGGTTACTTGAAAGGTTAGGTTACTTGTAAACATAAATACCCCCGAAAGCAGAAGGTTTGACAGCCGTCGCCGTAGCTCAGAGGTAGAGCACCGGACACGTAATTCGGAGGTCGTGGGTTCGGATCCCACCGGCGGCATGTGGTTGTTTTTTCTTCTGCTTTTCTAATCAATTAGCTTTAAGTGATAACATATTCAGTAATATTCGAAATTGATCAACACCACAAAATAAATAAATTAAATTTAAAAAAATCCCCTGTGCCCCTTGGTTTCTGTGGCTGTTGGCTTCTGTCATAACTACATAAAGGCATTTATGAGGCTCGGGAACATGGTGTTATTTCGAGCCCGAGGATAATAATCCATTTAACTGAGCCGCAGGATGTGCTTAATTCTACGCCAAAAGCAGACACATTTGTACAGCAGCGCACGTAGTAAGGCTAATAAGGATAATAATGATGCAGTTCGTGAACGCGGCAGTGACTGGACAGGCGAGGAGAACCAACCGTAAACGGTTCGCCTGCAGTTAAGATTATCGTTGGCATTTTGATGGAGCTGGTAAAAGTTTGCTAGCGGTAACTTTTAAAACGCACTATGATTAATATCAGTGCAAACCTACCCAGTAGCTTTTTCAAAATAGGTTCAAAGGTACCTTTAAATATTCTTCCCTAACCCCGCCTCCCTTAAAATGCCATTTAAGGACGGTCAGCTAGCTTGACCGCGCTTTGAAACGAATGTGACGGTTGCGATGCGATGCAGCACTCTACAGGGGAAGCTCGTAGTTAATGAGCCATTCTGGACAATGTTTCGGCGCTGGAGGCAGCATGTTTTGACGTGCAATTTCAGGAGGAACAAATCGTGTTTTCTTAGCTTGCCCTCCCCATCTCCGCTTACATCTTTTTCTGTCTCCCGCTGCATACACTGCCATAAAAGTAAAGGCTGACGCCTGGTTTCCTGCGAAGCGTGCTCCGCCGCAATTTAAATAATCATGTGGCAAAGCAAAATACGGCGCACACGCGGTACCTCCGTAGTGTGTGTTCGTTAGGAAACATCCATCCGCGTCCGATTTCGGGCATAATAACACCCTTCCTCGGCAGTGTTCATAAAGTTACTAAAGAATGCCATATGTTGCGATTGCAGTGACATGTACTCATATATAAACGAGGTTAGAGCACTGACTGCAGCTGCGGTCTGGGCCTGTAATTGGCTGCTAGTAAGTGCGATGTGACGAAAAGCACTTCATTTCATCAACAAGGCGCCTTTTCAGAAGACTCTTCTAGATCTTTTTTAAGGCTTACCTTCCTACCTTCGAGTTTAGAGCATGTATTGCGTGAAATCTCCTCACTCCCGCACATTTACAAAGTGTGCAAATCTTTTGTCAACACTGAAAGAAAAAAGATCCTTAAAACTGCTGCGGACCTATTTGGCTCACAAATTGCCAAATTGCAATTGCCTGCTCACGGAGCCAAATGAAAATTTTAAGACAGAATAAATCTTAATAGGAACAGTATCTATACGGGAATAAGCGGCAAGGTGCGACAAAATAAATATTCGCAGGTGCTTACACCTACCTCAAGTTGAGTGATCACCGCCAGTCGGCTTGCGAAATGACTTGACAATGATGACGCAATGCAAAACGAATTATGCGATGCTTCCTCTGATGGGCACGATGACTTCATGGTTAACTGATGTATGACGAGTATCAGGGTTAATGCGTTTACGAACACTCATTCTTGGCTATGCACAGTTTGCGGTCTTCGTACCCTGACTATGCCTCCTCCAAAGCTAAGGAAATGCGGGCACAAGGACGTAGTCGTTCTTTACACAGCATTACGTGTTGAACTGCACGTCTTTCGTGGTGGTGTCGACTGCGATGGACTGGTTTCGAACGTGAAGTCTCCGTTTGCGACGGCGACAACAAATATCTTGCGCTTCGTGCCGTGCTATTTGAAGTCGCTGCCAGCAAGGACGGTTGCCGAACTGGGCTCGAAACCGGCGATGGAGGGCGAAACGAATTTCAGTGTATTTTTCTGAGCGGCGTTTTGAGGCGCTCGACTTCTCGTTACGATCGCGTGCCACAGCCGTTCACGACGAAGGTAGCACAACGGCACGGGCGTCGTGCACGTGATAGTCTCGTGGTCCTGGGCGAGCTTGCACCGCGCCTCTTCCGTGCGTCTGCAGAGAGACCTCCACCAAGACCGAGCATGCGAAGGCGGGAGACAAATTAAGCGCTGGAGGCGCTGTAAGTCGTAGCCGTAATTAATTTAAAACTAGTTCATCGCCATTGTTATATCATTACGCCATAGTTTTTACTTCAATGCTAAATTCATTGAACAAAGACGATATACATCTCTTAAATTGTAGCGCTCGAGACATAGGACAAAACGAAAAGGATACCACATGCGTTATTATTGCTAAGTTGTTACCGCTTTACAAATTTAGCAGCATGCAGAGCGAGATCCCTGCAGTTCTGCATACGTTCGAATATAGTCCCTGAGGACGTCAAGCTCATCTTTGGGGGCATCATGCCTTCTGCGGATCATAGCTCTTGTGGTGCGTTCTTCGTTTCGTCCTCTGTTTTGTGCGCTACATTTTTCGTCACCCTGTACAAACTCGCCAAAAAGCGACCAATACACACCTATTTACAAACGCAAAGTTATTTTTGCTCCTGCCTACTGCGATACCAACGTACTAAATGTTGTCTGCTATTTCGTCGAGGCTATCGTCCGGCAGAAACCGTATGGGAGATCCATCGCTAAGCTCCGCAAGTAAAGGCGTAGCGCGAACAAATGTCATTTCGGTACCTGTTTCTGCTGTTATTGTCGACCTCATCAAGATAGGGAGTTGTGATGAAGGATACGATCGAAACAAACACAAAATATATGTTTCTCTGCCCTAAAAGCCACAGCGGCTAAGACCCCCGCCTCTGCGGAAAAGCCGTTACAGAACATGGCGTAAGGAAAGAAGCCGGGTTATTTACGTCCACCAGGAAGATCTACAGGTACAAAAAGCGGGTAGATTAGGATCGATTGGGGCGCAGGAGAAGTAGCGGTGGCGATTGCCGGGATACACGGCAAATGAGAGGAGCATTCGGTGGCCTCGGATCACAGGCGAGTCATTGTTCCTCTCTCAGTGACGATTGTATCGAAGCAGGCTGAAGGCTGTTTGCGGGGACCGTTAGTTAATTCGCAAAATTTATGATTAAAGTCGGTAACGAGATGTTAGAACACAAAATTTTACATCTTCTAAAATGAATGTACAGTATAAAAATTCTACTTTCGTGACGAGCATTGCTTCACTATCATCTTAGGCGGATGGTGGTGAAGCAAACTTTTGCACTTGTCTAGAATCGAAATGGCTGAACACGTGTCACATAACTCTTTGTTTGTATGCGCATGTTTTCTTAATAATAACCTACCACTGAGAGCCGGAATAATTGGCTAACATTGTGATAGAAGTGACAAATGGCTAACTGGTACGTTGCGTAGATTGTAATTATGCAAAAACAAATTTTTGAGGGGAAAGAGGGAATTCAAGTCATGTTTTCCTTTAATTTCTAGGCCCTGCGACGTGGATATATGATACATTTAATGCGCTCCATTATTCTGGTTCTTTGTAAGCGTGTTTTTTTTTCGCCATCACGGATAATTTGTTCACATGACTAACCACCCGCTTTTTTTTTATTTTGTCCCCTTCATTATAATATCCTAGCCCCACCCTCGGCTCATTGTAATGCCATGTTTAGTGCTATGACAATGTGATAAATAAATAAATGCAACAAACAAAGCACGGGACAAACAAAGGGGTAGAACTTCACTTCCTTTCTCATATCTCCTTGTGGCCTTTCGGCTGTGCAAGGAGTGTGTATCCGGCAAATTTCTATGCTTACCGGTAATGTTCTAAGACCCCGTGCTCTCCAGTGTGCGTGCTTTATACAGGGGAGCTGATGAGGTTGATAGCGCTTTGCGAGCCCGCTACGGCAGAAGAGGTCATTAGCGCAGCGGCGTTGTTCTGCGCAATCAGCGAAGTGCTCGCTACTTAGTTGAAGCCACAGCATCGCCACTTGCTCTCTACCTCTGCGCTTCCAGGTTATTCCTGCCTTACAACACACAGCACTGGAAACAAATTACTGTTTTTTCCTCCCATCGCCGTTGCTGTGCACCTGTTATTCCTTTAGCAGATTTTAGAAGTTGATAAATTAAAGACGTTCTTTACAACGCGGCGTAAGCCACCATGAAAATTCCCCCGCGGACCACGCAAATGGTGCCCAAACTACGTGCCCAATCAAAGAATGCTTGCACGGTATAATGACTCTTTCCACCCTGTCCAGTCTCCTGTTGTTCCCCTCGCACTGCAACAGGTAGAAGAGCGAAGCTAGCAGCAGCATTGGTGGTGGTAGTTATGCGCATGCTTGCATTTGACGCTGCACGCATCAAGAAATCGCGTGGTGTAACCGCACACGAACAGGCTGTTGAACTAAACTGCATTATGTCGAGAATTTCTTTCTTCCGCTTCATTGAAACAGAGCTATTGCTGATTCATACTCTGGCTAACAAAAACAATGCTCTCAGCGGCTCGAGCCGTTGTACTTTGGCTTCATGCAAGAGCAGGGCACAGCACCAGACATCTTCAAAAACAAAAAAAAAAGATCGAATGTGTTAAGCCCTACAGCGAGCGCATGTGGACGCGTAAGAAGCGTACTATGGCTTGCACACCCGCGCACCGAGTACTCTTGGCAGCAATGCGCGGCGCAGCATCCCACATGTATTTCCATATTCGGTGTTTGAACATAGTGTACATTACCGCCCTACCCCTAACCTTTCTTACTATCGTTCCCCCCCTTTCTTTCCCTCTCCCTGTCATTTTATTCCCGTTAGCCGCAGCTCACGTGCTTCAGGTTTCTACGGCAGATGCCGCGGCTAGCAACATCGTTTCCTTCCAATGTTGCTTTTATTAATAAATACACAATAAAAGCAACAACAGCAGCATATAGTGGGTAAGCACTCCATTTAGGCAGCTCAGAAGTAGCACATGCAATTTCGTTCAGTGAGAACAAGGTTCCCTCTGCGCTGGCTTCCGCAAGGGGCATACCAGGGCCGCTAGTAGTCTTGTTGTCTGGTCCATTTCCTCCTATTTTGTTCTCTGCATGGCTTCACCAAAAACAGATATTACATACGCACGTGATTAAAACTTATTTGTGACTAAAATGGTTTGGTTTCGGTTTGATTTATGGGGGTTTAACGTCCCAAAGAGACTCAGGCTATGAGGGACGCCGTAGTGAAGGGCTCCGGAAATTTCGACCACCTGGGGTTCTTTAACGTGCACTGACGTCGCACAGTACACGGGCCTCTAGAATTTCGCCTCCATCGAAATTCGGCCGCCGCGGCCGGGATCGAACCGGCGTCTTTCGGGCCAGCAGCCGAGCGCCATAACCACTGAGCCATCGCGGGGGGGTTGTGACTGAAATGAACGTGCTCATGACATAGCTGGCAGATAGCTGAGACCGAAGCAGGGACCCCGCCACTGCAAGGACGACCATGTAACCTCTACGCCACGGCTTCATAACGCAAGAGACGGGGAAAATTATTATTGGTCGCACCGTCTCGCACAGGACTTGGAACGAATCTGAGCGAGCAAAAGCTACCGTAGTACGAGGTAAAACCAGATTGTGTGTTTCCTAAGACAGCTTCACCTGCCATCTCTCGGTGCTTGCAGGATGCATGCCGAAGTGTCCTTGACTCGGGGAGAGGAAGATGGGCGCTCAGTAGGGTTCTTGGTGGGCGGCCGCAAAGTGCTGGCCAGTGGCAAACATTGTTACTGCCGAGGTTGCTAGGTGAATTAGGTCGGGCAACAGTACGCGAATGCAAAAATTTCGCGAACCCTGCAAGACCATCAGGCCATGAGTCAGACTGTCCAGAATGTCAGCGATCAGTGCGCGTGCGGATGTTAGCGAATGAGAGCCTGTGTGCGTGGGAACACGATGTGAGAAATATTCATGAGCGTCGCATCAATTATTATGTCCAACTTTCTCGGACAAATTTTCTGAAAAACGAAAAATTCTAACATATGACTATAGAAATATTGAAGGTAATGGCCCATTCTTGTGGTATATAGTTAGATATTTCTTTTAAAGCGTTATAATTGACCGCATCGAACAGTTAAGGCTGCTACTGAAAACCAATGGGAAACTCTTTTGATGATAGCAAAAATGCTAATAGAAAAAAAAATTGAAGACTGCCGTCGGGTGAACTGCGGGTGTATTGGGTGTTGTAGTGAAATCTTAGATTATATGAAAAAATTGCGTTCATAAACGGTTTCCCGCTCAAAAATGTTTTTGTACAGAATTGTTCAGTACGAAACTGAGCTATACATCTGTTTTCCTTCCCAAGTGACATACAAGAAGCGTATAAATGTTCACTTTTTTCATGTCTTCAGTGCATGTTAACGCGAAAGCGTTCAGGAGCTCCTATCGCAGAAAATCCGGCGCCGGCGGCGTCGTTTACTATGAGCAAAAAATCCGCGAAAAATCCCCAGAGAAGCAACCAAGGATGCAGGTGGGCCACCTAGGTAGCGTAACTTTGTGCTGTCATCAGAACCTGCCCACCGGATTCCGAGCGAACTGCGAGCCATGGCAGGCGGCAGTTACATTAATGATTGGGTCGAGAGACTGCTCAGGAAGAGCAATCTGGATTGCACGAGTCCGCCGGTGGCAACACCTGCCATGGCAGGGCAGTGACGCATTACTTAACGGCTGCACCATGGTGCCTGGAGGGGTATCAAGTTACCCAGAGGTCCATGAATGCTAAGTAGACAATGGCCAATTCTTCATATATAGGCACTAACCTACTAGCTATCGCGTCATACCCTTAAGGCGGAGCATAAATGACCCCTGCAATTTTTTTTTTGGTGCAGAAACTAGCTGCCTCTGCGCGCCTTATGCCTTACATATAGGGTTTATACCTATCATCAATCCTGTCACGGCTTATTAACGGTGTCTAGAACGTAAGTATAGGTCACACTGAAATGACGACTGGTTGACAGAAGTTATGTGCTCGTAACGAGACTCAAATGACAGCTGAACGAAACAGGAGGTCTAAATGTGGACACGGTCTTAGAACCTCCCGACTTAACGAGAAAACAACGTTTATGGCACCCTAGTAAAGTTTGTTATAATAACAAAGTGCACGCCAGGGTCAACGAAAAAAATGGGCCCCACGTGCCTAGAAGGGGTCGCCAAGAGAGCATAGCACGCCGTGTTCCTCGCGGTGTTCATGTCGTCCACCAATTGTGAATGAGTTGCGAAGAATCTCACGCGAACCAAAGCAGCTGGACAATGAACAAGAGACTGCGGGAACAGAGGCGGCCCCTGTGATGCTCACCGTACTCATACTTCGCCATCGAAAGCCATGGTGTCGCTTTGGAGCCGTTTTAACTGCGGCGTTTTTCTGTCAAGAAAAAAAAAACAGAGATTAAGGTTGTGTAAGGATAAAGAAGAACATGCGTCTGATGATTTGAAAAGACGAAGACGAGGTGACAGTGTTCTCGAGAGTTTTTGCCAGCGCAACGCTTGTGTGTCTTTTGCCGACCTGATCCCAGACTGCTGCCGTTGCCGTTCCCGTCGCCCCAGTACCTCGTAACAAACCCCCCGTTACATTTGGTGGAGGAGGAGAGGTACGGGGATCGATACCCCGCACCTCCACCAAATGTAACGGGGGGTTTGTTACGAGGTACTGGGGCGACGGGAACGGCAACGGCAGCAGTCTGGGATCAGGTCGGCAAAAGACACACAAGCGTTGCGCTGGCAAAAACTCTCGAGAACACTGTCACTTCGTCTTCGTCTTTTCAAATCATCAGACGCATCTTCTTCTTTATCCTTACAATCGATAAAACTGGAGCATTGCATGATATAAGCAGGCTCTACATGCCATGGGCAGCCGTCTGTATGCCTTACGAACAAGCTGTACTTGCATATATCCAGAACATACCGTGGATGTTAACGCTGTCAGCATGCATGCTGCTCAAAGCAGGTATTTGACGCGATAGTGCTAAGAGAGCCGTGTCGCAGAAAAGCCGGTGTCGTCGTGGGCGGCGTTGGACGTGAGCGAGAAATCCTAGAAGCATTAATAAATAAAGCCGAGTAGGAAATTGGTCGAGCTGGGGAATCGAATCAGGGCCTCCGGAGTGCGAGACGAGCACGCTAACCACTCCACCACGCCAGCTCGGTGGTAAAGGCGCGTCTAGTGAATACGGTGTATCCTTAGAAGGGTGCTTTAGAAACATGTACTTTAGTGAATATTAGTAATTATGAGAATGAAATTTGCAGAAGTCGAGGTTAAGCAAGTAGCAAAGTACGTTTCCGCTACTTTTCCTCTTCGTTTGGCGCGCACGTAGCGCCATCAGGCGGCGCCCACTAAAACCACTCCTTTCTCCTCCTCCTCGCAACGTACGCCACTGCCGCAACAGATAGCGCGCGACGGCAGCGCCTCTCGCTCGTCTCGTTCGGGCGCAGTGGGGCCGTGCGCGGACGCACGAATCACGCGGTGAGCGGCGAACAACGCAGCGCACATCCAAGGCACGTTCACCGCGAAGCTTGCGGCTTGCAGCCCGTTCGTTCGGCGCGGAAGCTGTGCTGGTGTTCGTGGCATCGGGTTTGTCGAGAACGATGTGCCGACGAACACTATCCCATCATACCCACAAGGCGGAGCTTCAGTGTCTCTTCCAATTTTTTCTTTCTTTTGTGGTTACCACCGTCGTGCTGTTATGCGCATTTATCATCTGATAATTTCTACAGTGGGGCGGGTACGAATAAAAGGCATCCGCGACAGACATCACGCATAGCAGCTCTGATTGTAGGCTTCGATGAAGCTAAATTTTTGCAATCATTTAGTATTTAGCCTCAGGATAGCCTTTTTCTGAGCTTCGCCGAGGTCCCAGAACGCTAAGAACGTCTTTCAAACTGAACCGCTCAGCAAGAGTAACCGTTTCTTTTCGCTTCCTTGATAATATATTAGATTTTGGGTGTCGTGTTAAGCTGAATGTACCCACCTACGATCTGATTAGAATTACATACACGCTGTAAATGAAGGCACACAGTTAGCTTCTTTCTGCTTAGCCACCAGGCTGTCAATTTGCAGTTCGCCTCCGCTGGCATCAAACGTCACTATCTAGCATTCCTCTCCCTTCAGCTCTAGCGCCAAGCGGCAATCTTTAACGCAAGAGTAATTCGATGTTAATTAGACGCCGCAAAACTTTTTCTCTTCGTACGTTTACAGTGGTAGCTCTTCCACGTGGTAGCTCTTCCACAGATACATGCACAATGTTTGGTCACGTGATGACGGCGAGTCTCTGCAGGTTTTCTCCGAAAGAGCCAGGGGCTTGACGCCGCTATTGCTGACATTCCATCGTCACGCACCAGGCTGAGAACTCCAGGAAATATTTTTGTAGCGTGTATGGGAAAACCGCTAACCACTGAAACCACTACGACACGGATGACAAATGTATACTGATCCTGAACATCTCGCGCTGTTTTCGGTGTGTTTTGAATACCCCTACCCTGCCGTCATTCAGAAGATCACTACGTCTGCCTAAGGTTACAGGCATCAAAATCCTGAACAGAGCTACGTCCAGTGAGCAGCCAAACATCTTCTTCAGAGTTCCTGCTGCAGTTATGTGGTTAAAAAATTACTCAGGGCACTTATGAATGCTTACGTACGTGCTTTAGATCCGAAAGCGTTGTCTTATCGTGAGCTTGGTTGCGAGGTTGATTACAAATTTCTTTTCTAATGACACTCGTACTGACTCGAAAACAGTCGTAAGGAAACGCACACACTTGGTTCACCTTCATTCACCACGAAGTAAAGCGGTTTTATGGCCTATGGGTTGCGTGCTCGCCGTGCAATCTCAAGGTCCCTGATTCAATTCCGCGCACTTTCGGAAAAATAAAACTTAAAAGGACGTTGTTTTTCCTTTTGCTCGACATTCTTTTAAGTTTTGATATGATTGTCCCCCACGAGACAAGATTTCGTCCACTTTCGGAAGAAATTTTATTCGTTTTCTTTGCTGCAAACATCACTACCTCATGGTCTGCTGCTGACGTCATGCGAGAGCATGGTGACGTCACTGAGGAATTTCGTGCCATGGACGGCGACGTACGCCCATTTTCGGTGCTATTGGCATATATAATGCTTTCACATTAAAACAGTGTAGAAAGTAAACTCTATATCGTGTAGTGTATATAGATTGTGAATGAAGAACTAAAGCTGTCGGGCTGATACCTGCTATTGACTGGAACGGCTCATCATGGATAAATGTCAGCGTGAGCGGTATCTTCTTAATTCCCGCCAGGTGTATGAGGACTGGACACAACCGGAAGCAGTGAGGGGGTGGGGCAACGAGTGTCCAATGACATCCGGTCATTGAAAAGCGCTCCGAACTTATCGGCGAGTGGAAAAGCGTAGAACGTGCCCGCGACTATCGATCCCGGCCTGCCTCCTGGCGGGCCTGGGGCGAAGGCGAGCCCGGGGGCCTCCCTCGGGCGGTCCGCCGCTCTCTCCAAATGCCACGGGGTCCCGAACCTGCTCCTCGGGCTCCGCACTGCGCCGTCTGTTTCGATCGCGGGGCATCGCGCTCTGCGCACAAGCGGCCCAGAGTGTGTGCGAGCTGCGTCTTCCTCCCGAGGGTAGAACGGCCACACGGAAAACGTGCGAGGCTGAGGGGAAGCGCAGTGCGCTACTGCAATCAAGAGAGCGGAAAAGTAACTTTTTTCAATGGGAAGTCGAACGAATCACTTAGCGGTTGTCACCTCCCAAGGCATTCACGCAGTACCCATAAATGGATGTTGAATACGTTTCATGTTTATAGCACCTAATGTTTATTATTACAGGAAAGAGTGGTAGTATATAACGTTGCTCAAACAATGGCTCTTCATGATGTATCATTGTCACAGACTTACATCACCAGGGCAGAGAAGCCAGTTTAAAAACCGTGGGACCGCTTAGCTCACTTTAAGAATGGAATGCTATTATTTGTTCGAAAAATTTGTTAGTGGAATTATTTATCGCCTAATATTTTCTCAATGTCTTGAAACGAAGCATTTTACGCAGCGTTGGGTGCTTAATTAAGCATTGTCTGAATGCAAGTTTTAGTGCGGCGCTAGCACTTATAGTGGCTGTTGCCCGCATTTGGATGGTGTGTGTTCGTCTCTGTCTGCCTGTCTCTGTCTGTCTGTCTCTCTGTCTCTTTGTCTGTCTGTCTCTTTGTCTGTATGTCTCTCTGCCTGCCTGCCTGCCTGCCTGCCTGCCTGCCTGCCTGCCTGCCTGCCTGCCTGCCTGCCTGCCTGCCTGCCTGCCTGCCTGCCTGCCTGCCTGCCTGCCTGCCTGCCTGCCTGCCTGCCCGCCCGCCCGCCCGCCCGCCCGCCCGCCCGCCCGCCCGCCCGCCCGCCCGCCCGCCCGCCCGCCCGCCCGCCCGCCCGCCCGCCCGCCCGCCCGCCCGCCCGCCCGTCCGCCCGCCCGTCCGCCCGTCCGCCCGTCCGTCCGTCCGTCCGTCCGTCCGTCCGTCCGTCCGTCCGTCCGTCTGTCTACCTGTCTGCGTGTCTGTCATTCCGTCCGTCCGTCCGTCCGTCCGTCCGTCTGTCTGTCTGTCTGAAGCCGGTTTTGTGGCAGGGTGCTCACCTGTTCACCGGGTGGTGGGCAACCGGCCCACTATATCAAGCGGCAGCCCATTTAGTCCTGAGAGGCTGCTCGAGAAAAAGCAACCTGGGTCGCAACCCAACCCAAGCAACCACAGTCCCCCCGATGGCAACAGCTGCCGCAGCACCTGCTTTGTGCCGCTACGCTGCTGCCCACCTGTCTACCGGATGACTTAATTGGCAAGGTGTAGCTGGTGGCAACCAGCCGAGAACATCGGGCGCTATTAGGTGGCACCGCCGCTAAGCACGCCGAGCTAAGCGGAATGAGCAAGAGCGGTTAGGAATAGAACGTGATTCGAATGATGCTCGCACAGTGGCTAACCGGTAGAAGTTGGGATGGTAGCCTTATACAACCTCGTATATAGTAGCTCCTACCGACAATTGACATGATTTGGTCATAAGGAAGATTGTGTTGCAACACACCAGCAACCACCTTAGCCTAGCAGAGCACCGCAGCTCCAAAACACATCATGCTCGCGCACATATCCGCATTTGGCATTTTTACCCAAGTGGACTGACTTTTTTTGTTGTTTTTTTTGGTCTACCATGTTCATTGTACACCCGTGTTTTAGCGTTTTTCCCGTGCTGTAACGTCATGCAGGCGATTCAGGTACTAATTAAAAATAAATTAGATTTAACAATTGTGGCAGCTTCTGTTCTGTTTTCTGTGTGTATTTGTGTGAAATTCTTTGCAGTTGTCGATCTATCCATGACCCGCCTTAATGAGACAACGATCAGCAGTAGCAGGTGCCCGGTATGCAGTGGCGGAGCTAACATTTGTATCTATCACGTTTTTGTGTTTTTTGTTGTAGATTTTATAGCCAGGTTCTGGTCACGAAATTAGGTTGCTCACAACCCGGTGGGCAGGCTGTGGTGACGTCTCAAAGTCATGTGACCTCTCTCGAGCAATCATTAATTTAATTCCGACCAGCCACGGTAGACAAATTGTGATGATGTCGCAAGGTCATGTGACCTCTGTAGAGCAATCAGAAAATTTTGTGATAGCAGACATCGGTGATGTTTTGGTGTGACGATAACTCAAATGCTATCGCACAAAAACAACGAGCAGAAGAGGAACTCAAAAACAATTAAGTGCAATAACCCCACTGATCCCGATTATAATAACAATGGTTACTTTGGTGATGATAGGTAAGAATAAGAAAAACATATCCACTTCTTTGTTTTCTTCATTTCTCTATCCTGGAAGAGTCCCTCGACTAAAAGCTGTTAGAACTGCTTGACCTTACCAAGGAACCAGCTAACTTAGCAGACAGGAATACGACTCAATCAGAAGTGCAACAATAAAAATCACACGGCATTGACTACAATTCAACAATTGGCACAGTACATTTTCACTGAACACAAAAGAATATAACATTCAAGTTGCAATGAGTAACAAGAATGTAAGCCGTAAAAGTAAAAATGTACCTCTTAAATGTAGCCAAAGTGTGCAACTTGAAAAGGTAAAACAATATACAGGGTCTGTTCTGAAAGTAGTAGGACTGGTTTTTTCCTGGGCGAACGGGCGGACGAGAGGCGGTCTGCGCGTGCAGGATCGTTGAAGGGGGATATTGGGAATGCTGGGGAAAATCGGCAGTCGGCTCTCGGCCGTTGAAGAGAGGAGGCCGCTTGTACTGTGAACCCCTGTCGAAACGTCTCGTCACGGAGAATCGTCGAGCGTTTACTGGATCAGCGATACGCGATCAAATTTTGAGTAAATCTTCGTAAAACGGGCAAAGAGACTCACAACATGATTAAGGAGGCCTACGCTGACGCTTCCATGGGTATATCAGGGGTTTTTTGAGTGTCACAAGCTTTTCCGAGAAGGTAAGGAAAGAGTGGAGGAAGACGACCGCTACAGACG
The DNA here is from genome assembly GCF_055824585.1 of Amblyomma mixtum. NCBI lineage: Eukaryota > Metazoa > Arthropoda > Arachnida > Ixodida > Ixodidae > Amblyomma > Amblyomma mixtum. The sequence goes on from NC_143012.1 coordinate 148,598,791, forward strand.
CCCTTCGACCAGCAAGACCAACGAAAATGTGTAGCGAGTGAAACATTTATTTTACAGTGATCGTAGGATGAGTTTCTGAATGATTGCTGATGACTTGAGCATTCCTCAAACCCAAATTTTTGAGATCGTGACAGAAAACTTATCCATGAGGAAAGCGTGCGCGAAGTTGGTGCCGGGAGTGTTGTCAGAGGAGGAAAAGGCCAACCGGTAGGATCTTCTTCATGTGAATGAGTACCCAGATTTTTTGCCTTGCACAATGCGGCAACGCTGCCTCAGCCCCCCTACAGCCTCGACTTAGCCCCGCTAGACTTTTTTTATTCCCGAGAATAAAATCGACGCTCGAGGGGAAACATCACGGATCGGTAGAGGTGGTTCAACAAGCCGTGACGAGGGAGCTAAGCAGCATTCCGGTCCAGGCGTTCCTGGAGGCGTACGAAAACTGTAAAACTCATTGGCAGCAGCGTGTAGGTGCGGAAGGGGTCTACCTTGAAAAATTGTAATCGTTTGTACTATTCTCTTATATAAATTTTGTTTAAAAAAATGAGTCCTACTACTTTCAGAACAGACCATGTATGAGCTAGACCATTCAGAACACAACTCTTTGAAGAAACATAAGGTTGTCGTAGAATCTACTTGCAGTTTCATAGATCAGAATATTTCTATCCTGCTGCATGCTTGCGAAAAGCGATGAAACGTCTTTTTCTGTGAGCTTTTGTGCCACTTTGTATTAATTAAGGAGATAAGATAAATTTTACTGCAATGTCTGAAGTTTGTAATTATTACGGAACCTCGGAATAACACATGCTTCTGCGCTGCTAGCATATGCGGTATCTTGATTTGACATTAAACGTGCAATATCTTCAAAAAAAATTTAAAGTCTCCATAGAAGAAATAAAAGGAGCGTAAATTTCTAAGATATTACCAGAAATTCAGCTTAACAATTCGGTATTTTTAAGATGCAGTTGACGTTGAAGATTATAGATTTCTGTCTGCCACCCACCAGATATTTTTTTTCTGCACAAACTGTATTTCGGTGACATTGGGTATCCTTGTAGTTGCCCATAATAGGCTGCAATAGTTTATACCTGAAAGGAAGAGTATTGTATATCTATGATATACCTTTCCTCGGCAAAAAATCTCTACAGCGAGTTAGGGTCAATGCTGATCATTTCTTTCAGAGTTGCTGACATGGTGTTCCCACCTGGGTAGAAGGTACTACCAAAAGTGTTGTGCTGATTTACAACCTTATTATTTCTGCCAGCCTAACGAAGAGGTTCTGTTATATCAAGTGTTTCATTTAGGCTCGAAAAATATTTAGTTTTCTTCATGCTTCACTAAAGTTAAGCCAGTTTTCATGAGACAAAATCAGCAGTTTGTCAAGTTACTTAATGGTTTGGTTTGGTTTGGTTTATGGGGTTTAACGTCCCAAAGCGACTAAGGCTATGAGAGACGCCGCAGTGGAGGGCTCCGGAAATTTCGACCACCTGGGGTTCTTTAACGTGCACTGACATCGCACAGTACACGGGCCTCTAGAATTTCTCCTCCAAAGAAATTCAACCGCCGCGGCCGGGATCGAACCCGCGTCTTAAGTTACTTACTGGGTTTCATAATTAGACCGTCTCCATCAGAACCAAGAAGCAGGGTAGCAATGCCATCTGCGTATAATATATATGTAGAATTGTCGGTTTGTACAATACCATTTATACCGATCTTGAACTATAGAGGACTTAGGACGCTTTCATTCAGAAACGCCATTTTGGCATGGTTTACGCTTTGTCTCTTTGTACTGAATTGTTTGCAAAAGAGCACTGACCTTTTTTTTTCTTTACGGCGATTTCGTTTTTTTTTTTCAGGCGAGCTTATCGTTATTCTCTTCCCAAATAACATGCTATTTTGGTCAAACGTTCTAGGGGAATCCCTCAAGGTGGAGTAAATTTGTAATAAGAGAGTGATTACTCACTGGCATCTACCCAAGAGCTTTACTTTCCTACGTAGTTGCATGGCTTCGCTCGCGTGGATGCCAATAAGTAATTGCTCCCTTATTACAAGATAGTGTTTTATGCCATATGGTGAGCGTGTTAAGTACTATTTAGCGAAACAGTGAACAGGATAGCACTTCGTGTGCCATTTTTGTGCAGACACAGTTTCCCACCAGTAGTGCCGTAAATTTTCTCCCGCAGATTGAAACGTTATGTGCAAATTCAAATCAAGAATTGGCTGCCCGATCGTTCGGCTGCTTACTTTGCAAGTCTTTATGCCTCAATGTTAGTATTTGCATCCATTATGATATTTTGTACGAAATATTGCAGACACCTGCAAACATTACTTCCCTTTATTTTGCGCTATAAAGCTAACAAAGTGCCTTTTCTGGAGCATAAATATACTATTTAGGCGGAAGGATATTTGTTTTCGATTGAAATACAAAATGGCACAAGAAAGGGCAAAAAAGGGGAAGTCTGCTTGGCCTATGCAAATAGATTCTTTCCTGTGGCAAAACCATGATCTCAGTAAGGTGGAGGTGTGTCACGAATGCCGTTAGGAGACAGCCTGTGAATTATAATTCCTTTATGAACGCAATTAACTAAGAGAACAAGAATGAAAATATTTTCAAAATTCCGTAGTATCAGTTATTTGAGCTCCAAAACACTCTTTCTGCCGACCTTTCCTTCCGAAAACCAAACTGAAAAATGATAACAATTCGTAATAGATAATGCTAATTCATGTACAAGGTGACCTTTTCGGACGATTCATATTTATGGGTTTCCATATAAATGGCAGCTGTTGGTGATACCCTATCACTGTGGCCAACTATAACTGTTCGAGTCGCAGGACTGTCGGCTGTTCTCAAATGAGCCAGAATAAACTGTTCTCTAAAGAGAAGCTTCCCTCAGGGTGTTGGTGCAGATAATGGCACAGTAATAATCACCAGTATTAATAATAACCACGATGGTAATTATGGTCATGACGATGATAACTGTCAGTCCCGATGTCTCAAGGGCTTCACCGCCAGGCAGCCAAGCCAAGATTCAAAGGTTCCACTCGGCTGCCTCCAGCATTTCGATGGAGGGAAAATGCAAAACCTTCTGGGGTTTACATTTTGGTGCAGGCTAAGGAACTCGAAGCAGCTGAATTTATATTCTTAAGTATATAAAAATTTTCAAGCGTGCTAACAAGCAGGAACCAGTTCTCTACAAATAAAAGAAAAAGCAAAAAGCAGCCATCACAGTACGTCGGCGACGGGCAGCGGTTGCTTCTTTGCTGCGCAGAAAACAACTTGATTATTCGCCTCGGAAACCGCTCTTGGCTTGTATAAACAGTTCGCATTTATGCAAATTCGCTGCCGGCTCTTCTCTCTGCCCTTAATACCCGCATAAGAATCTGGAAAACATACCCATGGCGAGCAGCCGATCGGGAGAATGGCTTTGCGCTGCATATTTACTCCGCCAAGATCACAGCCCTCTCGAAAATGAGACTTTATGCAACGAGGCGCCCCTGCAAGGTGAAGATTCACTCTATTTGTCCACAGAATGTCTTGTAAATGAGAAAAAATTTTATGGCTCTGAAAATTGCGTCTCTAAAAGGTCGGAATTACGGTGCTGCGTGAAGTAATGTCGGCGACGTTTTTGTACAGGATTGTTTGAATATGGCCCACAAGAATAAGCCATCACTACCAAAAAAAAAACGAAATAATGAGGTAAGTGCTCAATAATAAGCCTGAATAAAAAATTACAGTTATCGAACCAACCCACGAACACACCTCTAGCACGCTGCCATGCTTTGGCATGTAAACTGGACGTATGTATGCACTGTACAAACAAAAAACGCATTTTGTAGTTTAAAATGCTTCATCCGATGGACCCATGTTCTACACCCTTGTCTAGAAGTGTAAGGTAAGGCTGCCAATGCGTTCTGAAACTTTTGGTCAGAACCCTTATGGAGGAGACCTGACAGCAGTTTGAGGAAAACAGCAGTTCGAGGAAATCCCTTTGTAAAATCGTTTGACTGCTACCAGTCGGTGCAAACTTAGAAGGCCTTTTAACTTAAATAACTACTTGAAACCGGTGGTCTGTACATCTAAAATAAAATTGTATTAAACATACATTTGATTAAACCATTTTGCGTTTCAAGACGCTAAAGAGCACGCACATACTTAGCCGATGATGACATGGTGCTACAGTGGACTAGAATAGTAATGACACTGCAAGTTGTCTGATGGAGAACTGTGGGAGCAGCCTCATCCTATCCTGGCTCCATGCAGTGCTCCCGCAGGCCTGTTTTCGCTGCTTCGCTTCATCATCATCATCAGCCTGACTACGCCCACTGCAGGGCAAAGGCCTCTCCCATGTCTCTCCAGTTAACCCTGTCCTTCGCCAGTTGCGGCCACCGTATCCCCGCAAAGTTCTTAATCTCATCTGCCCACCTGACATTCTGCCGCCCCCTGCTACGTTTGCCTTCTCTCGCCTTGATGCGCGAGGATAAGAATAGAGCAGTAAAATCGGAGATCCGAACGAATATGCAACACCGCCGTGTCTTTTAACGCGATAGCTTTAAGGCGTCATTGGCGCTGTCAGCGAATAATCCCTAGGTGCGACACTCAGGTCGAGTGATAAGCCACTGCCCTGCCATCGCAGGGCAGTGGCACATCACTTGACCGCTGCACCACTGCGCCAAGTGTGGTACGAGGACTCCCAGAGATTTATGAATATTGTGTAGGGAATCTCCAGTTCCGCGTAATATTGGCATCAAAGCGTTAACGTTATCGCATCATAGCCTTCAGGTGGACTTTAAGTGTTTCCCGCAATTTTTTTTTTTTTGCGGCATTACAAAACGCGGTATGGGGTCTTCGGAAGCAGCCACTCAGAACTTTTATCAGAAGAGGAACATTATTCTCTTACCTGAACCTTGCTGCCTCCTCTCACAGCGCGCTTGATGTGTTTGCCAATGGGTGAGACAGTTACTGCGCCTTGGAGTTGCTCAAAACCACTGTTTTATAATAAAAAGATTAGTATTGAAGAAAGGAAAGGCGTAGTAACCGTCTCACTCCAGGTGGGAACTTCCACCGCACCGCGAAGGAATGGAATGAGGAGATAGAGAGAGAATGAAGTGAGTTTATTAGAAACAAACATGCCAAATATATTCTTTTTTTTTTCAGATCTACGGAGAGCAAATGTGCCACACTGAAAGAAACATTCACACTTCAGTAATTTCACTCAAGATACGAAAGTTGACAGTCAATGCGAACTCGTGTACCTTCACGAGATCGAGGTATTAGTGTTTCTTTTGGTGTGGCATATGCGCTTTGAATACTTGTGAAAAAAAAAAAGAGGACATTTTCGTGTTTCTTTCCAATAAACCTTCAGTCTTGATTCAGCGCCGCTCCTGCCAACTTCCTTGTCCGTTGGAAACTAACTGTTTTCCTTGAAGTACTAGCCACCTAAACTCTTTTTTGCTGACGGAAGAGAGTGCCGCAGAGCGGGGCTCCGGAACAATTTCGACCACCTGGGGACCTTAAACTTGCACTGACAGTGCACAGCGCATGGGTACCTTTCCCGACCGTAGCAGCCGCGTTTCAGTCATGTTTCGCTCATGCATTGCGCTTGATATTGACACCAGGAGGATAAGAACGCTATGAATAAAGAAAAGGGCAACGTAAGAGCCCCATTTGTTGGGGGAACCTTTACCGAACTGTGACTTAACAAAAGGAGGGGGCAAAGGAACGGAGAGAAAAAGGAGTGTGCCTCCTGGCTGGAACAAATGTCTCCGGGAGATGCAAGAAGCTATAGGAGAGCGGGTGTCATGTCCGCAAAAGATCACCTCTTCTCTCTGTCATACATTGGTGCTCGTTGGTGCAACTTTTCACTCCACACGTGTTGTGTGTCACCGGCTAGTAATAGACCGACTGGATTTGCTTTTAGCTTAGGTATCACACACTTTTTTCCCTGATAGTGCTTACCACATACCATCGGTGCCGTGCGTACTAGCGCGTAATTAGCCGTTAATGTGCCCTGCTATTTTGACATCGTGTATAAACTGAAATGGAATCAAATCTTACAGTCTGTAACTTACAAACCAGTTGGAGCAGTTGTAAAAATAACTGCCCCTAGACAGCGTGACAAGTCTGCAATCGTACTGTGCAACAGGGCGGAAGCATATATAATTTCATCATCATCATCATCATCATCATCAATGTAATCTTGATTATGCCCGCTGCAGGACAAAGGCTTCACCCATATCAATCAAATAAACCATGTCCTTTGTCAGCTGCAGCCGCCGTATCCCCGCGAACTCCTTAATCTCATCCGCCAACCGAACTTTCTGCCGCCCCCTGCTACGCTTGCCTTCTCTTGGTATCCAATCCGTTACCCTTAACTTCGCATGACTTCGCATGACGTGCCCTGCCCAAGCCCATTTCTTATGAAATTACGGAACTGCGCCGTTATACAATTCAAAACAAACTAGAACTTCGGAGTCCCACTCTGCATATCCTCCTCATGAGCCCGTACGAAACACTCGAACCTATTCAACGATCTTGTCCCGGATGTGACCGCGAACGAAGAATCCTCACCATCCACTATAATCCGTTTTCCATCCCATAGAACAGAATACCCTGAACAGCATATTGCCCCAGCTTGAAGCAACAGTGGCGATTTCGACACCCTACAGGGCTGTCTATTCACCTTTAAGCTCTTCCATAATCCCCACTTCCCACATCATCTCTTCTCATTATTATCACCGTTTCCCTGTCCTCAAACCTTGTCCCCAGCAACACCCCTTTTCTCTAAACGTTCATCCGTGCTCCATATATGGAGAGAATAAGTAACGGACTTTAACGCGTTAGCACTTGAGGCCTTAATGTGAACACATTCTGGTGTCGGCATATATGAAGTTGTGTATGCGGAAGAGCCACCTCGGCAAGAGCCAGTAGGCAGGCCCATGAAATTTCCTTTCATTCTTCTCTCAGTCGCAACAACAACAACGAAGGGCCACCTGCCATGGATAGCAGTGGGAAGTGGAGAGAGGGAAATCGCTCTGTTCACTTGTAACAGAAAGGAGGGAGAGGGCGGTAAGTTGTTGTCGCAGGAAGACTTCTCCCCGCCTCCCTTCCTGCCCCAAAAAAAATGTGATTAAAAAATGGTTTGTTGGTTTATAGAGCTTAGCGTCCCAAAGCGACTAAGAAGGGAAGCCGTAGTGAAGGGCTCCGGAAATTTCGACCCTCTGGGGTTCTTTAACGTGCACTGACATCACACAGTACACGGGCCTCTGGAATTTAGCCTCCATCGAAATGCGACCGCTGCGACCAGTATGGAAACTGCGTCTTCTGGGTCAGCAGCCAAGCACCATAACCACTGAGCCACCGCGGCGGCTGATTAAAAAATGACTGTGCAAAATGAATAATGACTAAAAATGACACGTAAAGAATGAACATGAATTAGAATGACTCACACCAAATTGAAAGTGGCTAAGAATGATTCAGCAAAATTAAAAATGAATGAGAATGACTGATAAAAATACTAACAAAATGAATCGGTGAGAAGAATGAAAAAGTTTCGCGAGAGGTAAAGATAGTGCCGCGTGTGGCGTGCCAGTTTAAACTGTTACGTGCTCCGAAGGATCCTGGACCTTCTGCAAGTTATCTTAAACCCGGCGCTGTGCCTCAGTCGTTAGGGCGCTCGGATGCTGACCCGAAAGACGCGGTTTCGATCCCGGCCGCGGCAGCCGAATTTCGATGGAGGCGAAGCTCCAGAGGCCCGTGTACTGTGCGATGTCAGTGCACGTTAAAGAACTCCAGGTGGTCGAAATTTCCGGAGTCCTACACTACGGCGTCCCTCATAGCCTGAGTTGCTTTGGTACGTTAAACCCCAATAAACCAAACCAAACAAGTCATCCTTCTTCAACAACACAGCTTCCGCTGTTTTGCCGTTGCAGTATGCCCATAAACTTCGCAGCTAAAGAAATAAATCACTTCATGGTGCACAGAGGTTCCTTATGATAACGGAGTGCGAATGCCTAATGCAGGTAAGGCCGTTCAAATCTTCCCCTGCTCCTTCTCTTAGAACCAGTTTGCGGCTTGTCCGCAGAAAACCGTGCGGTCGGAACAAACCCCACGTCTGCATAGTGCGGACACTTCTGCGGGCCCAAAACATCAAGTATCACGGATTCGCCACCCGGTGGACGATTAGTGTGGACGTTTTTCACGTCAGCTCTAACCACTGCGACGGTTTTTCACCAGCGCCTCAAGCCTTAAGCCCCCGCCGCTGACGTCGACAACGCCGTGACCTCTCTTGACAGCAACGCGGTACTGCCGGCTCTTTTACAGAGAACATGAGCCAACATGCTCCTGAAACCCCATACTTATGAATGTGTGTCTTATTCACGCATGTTTTATGCACATGAAAGCTTACAGAATCGGGTAAACCCACTTGAAAATCGTGAAACAGCTTCTAGCACGGAATGATGCTTTATCTTGGCGCGAGCCTCGATGTAAGCGTGATTATGGGCTTGTGTTACACATACGATAGTTTCGCTTTGTTTCGCCTTTCCGCGCCGTGATAAGGCGCTGAAAGCCGGACGGTCGATGGTCGCGCAAGACTGTTAAAGAACTAGCCGGGTGTAGAAAATAATAAGTTGAAACAAAGCTGTCCTTTATTGTCCAACTTCCAAAACCTGCTACATAAGCTAGACCAGCTGCGCGCTTCCACTGAACGCTGTGAAGACGATATTATCTTTAGCATGGAAACTTTTCTGACCCCGGCTAGTGTGAATAAACAGCTCTCGCTTAGAAGCTGTTTCAGGATATTTGGAAAAGGTAGCTTGGCTTTTCTAACTTGCTACCGAAAATTGCTTTCAAGCTTTGGCGGCAGTGGCAGCAAGAGGCTCCGATCGAACTTACAGTACGCCCCTTACACGCAGGATTCCCGGCAACACGACTTTCAACTGAAGCTGGCTGTGGGTGTTCAAGATCTACTGTGCCATATCACGGTGCTATATCTGCGCCGGACACACGACGCACTTTTCACGGGTTGCCTCGTGACTGCGTCGCAGCGTCGGTATAAAACATCGAGCATCACCGGAAACCGGCATTTGGCGGCAGTGGCAGCAAGAGGCTCCGATCGAACTTACAGTACGTCCCTTACACGCAGGTTTGTGCGAATTTCGAGCTTCTTCTTCTTTTTTTTTTCTGCTTCCACTGCTGCCAATTTGTGATTTTGTTCCTGAACCATGGTGTCTAAAGAAATAGCTGCATTGGTTGACGAAGTGAAACGTGAGCTGCGAGCGGAGTTGAAATATTTTAAGGAGAGCTTTGAAAGAGAACTTAGGAAGGAAATGAGAGAAATAAAACAGAGTTTAAGCTGCATGAGTGCGGAATACGAGGAAATTAAAGCTGAAAACAGGGAGCTGAAAGTTGCTAATACTAAACTAGAGACGATGTGTGAAGAACTAGCTCGTAAGGTGAAAACGCACGAGGATAGGATCCTTGGAGCAGAGCAATATTCTCGAATCAAGAACGTGGAAATAAAGGGCATTCCACGCAAAGCGGAAGAGAACCTTCACGAATTGGTCGCAAAAATTGGTGAAAAAGTTAATGTACCAGTGCTTCCTGCTGACATTGAAGTCATTCACCGCGTGCCGATCATGAACTCTGACAAGACAAACATAATCGTTCAATTCGCCAGTAGGCAACTGCGAGACAGCCTTCTGGAAAAGTGTCGGCGTCTGAGGCTAAACTGCTCTGACATCGGTTTCGAAACAGAAGAGCTGGTGTTCGTGAATGAACATCTTTGCCCAGAATTGAAACGGCTCCTGGGCCTCGCAACGGCGCGCAAACGTGAAGCACATTGGAAGTATGTGTGGGTGCGTAATGGCAAAATTTACGCTCGAGAAAGTGACCAACTTCCGTCAATCAGGATTACCAGCTCAGCTGACGTAGATATTTTGTAAGTTCCTCCTGAAGCTTTCTTTTCTTTGTCTTGTGTACCAAAGTCGCCAGCGACGCGACCTACAACAGAGTGAACTGTAAAACGCACCTAGCTGTTTTACTCCTGACCTTTTATCTGACACCAACTTCGACTCTTGATAAGCATTGTCAGTGCTGTGCCCGTTCTTCCCATTTTCAATTGTACGTGTATACTTGCGACCACTCGTTTTACGTTATCAAGCCAAGCAAACAATGTGCATTTTTTGATACATGCATTGACACTAGAGCCTTTGTTCTTTGCACCGAAATAAGCGCTGTAGTACTTTTTTCTTCTCAGTACATCTTGCTTTCCAACGTTGCCACATGCTGTCCCGAGATTACCATACATGTGTTCATAAGATGCCTGAACTCCAGTCATGTATCAATGTATTTACCGCATTGCTTAAAGAATTGCAATGATTAAGCAACAAGATTTCGTCTACACCGTTGTTGGCAAGCACATCAGTTTTTTTCACTGAAACATGCAGTCAGCGAAGAATAAGCACGACGAACTGATAGCCTTTCTATCAGCTTTGTCTTTTAGGTTCCACGTCCTGATGATGACAGAAACATGGTATACATCCGAGTACGATGTGCTAAACCTGCCGGGGTATTCGAGTTTCTTCCTAAACAGGCAGAATAGACACGGTGGTGGTGTGGCGATGCTGATTGAAAATTCCCATTCAGCAAGCATATTTCCAGCCTTTAGGATTTCATGTGTAAACTATGAAGCCTTGTCGGTGCACTGTGGAAATAGTTTGTTCGTTGTTCTTTATCGTCCTCCAAATGGCAACGAAGGCAGCTTCTTCCAATTTATGGAAAAACTTTTAAGTTATGCGAATGAAAACAAACTGGCACTTGTTATAGGAGGTGATCTGAACATCAATATACTACAGCAAGGAAGCCCATCTAGTGAATTATTGTTGTTACTGGAATCAAATAACTTCAGAAATGTCATTACCGAACCGACACGTATTACAACAGACTCTGAGAGCCTCATTGACATGTTCATAACTCAATGCTACGTAGATACAGAGTGTGGTGTTATAGAGACTTCTCTTAGCGACCATTTACCGATATACATGTTCTGGAAAACAAACTGCATCAAAAAAACACTGGCCGCTTCAGACACTTTCTTTATACAAGATATAACCCCAAATACTCTTGACAAATTTAAGTACGAGCTTTTTATCGCAGACTAAGCACCGGTATACAATTGCAACTGCGTAAATGACGCTTACAGGAAGTTTATGTCAATTTTCACTGACATATATTCAAAGTCTTTTTCCCCTGGGAGGCCCGTGTACTGTGCGATGTCAGTGCACGTTAAAGAACCCCAGGTGGTCGAAATTTCCGGAGCCCTTCACTACGGCGTCTCTCATAGCCTCAGTCGCTTTGGGACGTTAAACCCCATAAACTAAACTAAACTCTTTTTCCCCTGAAAAGAATAAAAAAGTGCAAAAAGATACGTAAGCCATGGATTACGCGCGAGTGCCTTAAAATGATACGCAAGAAAACCCACATGTACGCCAAATTTATCAGATCTAGAAAAAAAGAAGGCCTGGTTCAGTTTAAAAAATTTAGAAATACTGTCGCGAACGTTCTCCGAAATGCCAAGCGTGCGTACTTCAACAATCTGTTCGCAAGAGCTCACATTGCTCATGCTGACGAATTGTGGAGCACGTTAAACCTGCTCTTAAATCGAAGTAAATCCAGCAAACCAATTCTAGAAATACAGTGCGACGGCAATACTCTTACAGGAAAGCCTCTAGCAGATGCCTTTAATTCCTATTTCGTTAACATAGCAAATAGCAAACATAATATGTCCTACCTTCCGTACTTATGCGCCTCCAACAAAGACAGCGCTTTCTTCTCTCCAACGACAAATAGTGAAATTTGCGCAGCGTTTCTCGGATTAAAAAACAGTAAAGCTAGAGACATTGACGGTCTCAAAATAAAACCAGTGAAGTTCGTTTTAGAACACATTTTGTCGGTTCTTGCCCACATTTTTAACCTGTCCATGACATCCGGCATATTTCCAGAAGACATGAAGCGTGCAAAGGTCGTAGTGATATACAAATCAGGTGATAAGAACAATTTTTCAAATTATAGGCCAATTTCGGTCCTCCCTGCCTTTTCCAAAGGACTAGAAAAAATTATTTGCACTAGAATGAATTTCTTTTGCGAAAAACACAGTTTAATATCCCCATGCAAGTTTGGTTTTCGAAAAGAAATGTCGACCGAACTTGCTTTATTAACACAAAAGGAAATCATAATAAAATCTTTAGAAGCAAAGGAGCTAATTATTGGTATTTTTGTAGACTTCTCAAAAGCCTTTGACTCTTTGAATCACGAAACACTTTTAGCGAAACTAGAACACTATGGTTTTCGGGGAGTATCAATAAATCTCCTGAAATCTTATCTCATAAACAGGCAACAATGCGTCGTAATAAATGAGGACTATTCTACTCCGAAATTCCTGAAAGCCGGTGTTCCACAAGGTAGTGTCTTAGGACCTTTGTTGTTCAATTTATATACAAATGATATTGTAAACATCACAGACCATGCTTCCTTTATTATCTATGCAGACGACACGAGCGTATTTATAAGGTCTGACAGCCTTGACGATCTTCATGATGCAGCCAATGCCACCCTTGAGGCGTTACACCATTGGAGCCAAGCAAACTCACTGCATATTAACACTAAAAAGACTAAGGCAATCCTTTTTACTGTGGCCCAAAAACGCATAAGTTGCAGATTTGACCTCTATATTGGGTCAGACAAGATTGCACTCGTACCAGAGACTAAGGTGCTCGGTGTCATATTTAATGAACATTTGGTATGGAACTCGCATGTGAACTATGTCCTTGCTAATTTGGCGAAAGTAGTTGGAGTACTGTGTAACTGCCGTCGTGTCTTACCTGCAAGGCTTAAACTTCAGGTATATAATTGCCTTTTTTCATCCCAAATAGACTACTGCTCTTTAGTTTGGAGTACAACATCAAAGGTAAATATTAATAGAATCCACATATTAAAGAAAAAAGCTCTCCGGCAAGTTGCGGGAGTTTCTTGGGACGCACCATCAATGCCTCTTTTTCAAGCGTACAACGTTTTACCGTTCACTAACTTGTACAGCTACCGACTGATAACGCGATATAAGACATGCCTGAAATTCAATAATAAGGCATATCTATCACTGTTTAATCTGAAACGGCCTCCAGACGTGCAATATTCTCTTCGGAACCAGGAATCATGGTTGGTTCCGTTTTCTAGGACGAGTCAGGGGTGGAACAGCATTGAAAATCGTATAAGCAGGCTTCTAAATGAGTTAATCTCAAAAAAATGTAAATGTATACAGCATGAAACCGGCTGAACTTAAGACGTATCTGTTGAATTTTTAATAAATGTGTCTGCAACTGATCACTCCTCAAGGTCAAAACAACTAAATCTTTGTAGTAGTTCTTTTGTGTACCTAATTTCGTTTTGATTGTGGTAATTATGTCATGTTATTTCAGTCCTTAGTGATGCTTTTTGTTGCACTGTACGCCAGCAATTTGTAAGGGCGCAGGGGCCCTGTCAAGCTGTCTTCTGACAAGCTTTTTTGTCCCTGTGCCCTGCATTTCTTTGTATGAAGTGCAAAATAAACCTTTGATTTGATTTGATTTGATTTGATTTGATTTGACTGAGGACACCGTCTAGACTTCAAGGTTTTGTGGTTTGCGGTTCAATTATTGTCCTTGTGCCATAAGTGCATGTTACCGTTCATTAGATCGAAGGTTCGTTAGGCTCAGCTCCTTCTAAAGCAGCACCCGACGTAAGCAGTGATTTTGGCTGAGATGTCACCTATCCGGGGAATAGAGTAGCGAATGTGCAAACCCACCGGCAGTGTATTCAGCGCGAATGCACAGAATTTCTCTGCCTACTTTTTTTTTTGTCTAACCTTGCTGAAATCGTCTTCTGCAACACGTAAAAAGGCAGGTTTAATGAGAGTGGTTCATCAGCAACGAAACCCGGAGCTGTCGTCTTGACCGCAACGCTGGTGGCAAAAATCCCAGATGAGGCCAGCGTGGTATGGAAGAAAATTTTTTGGCGAAGATACGCGGTATTGAACCCAGGCCTGTCAGATTACGAGGTGAGCGCACATCTTACAGGCTACAAAATCACGTTGGTTCTCAGTGAACAAAGGGGAACCTAGTATACGCGTTGCCTTATGACTGTATGCTAATGAGTAGGTGCGTCATTAGAAACGAAGAGAAAAAATGGTATAAATAAACAAACAAAAATAAAAACAATGCTTTCGCATTTATAACACGAAAGTAGTCTTGAGCGCCCGGTGTAATTCTCGATCTGGTACTGACAGCCGAGCCACAAAATATGCATGAAAACGTGTTAGAAAGCACCAGCGACCGTAATGTCTTACACTGCAAGTATGCCATGAAATCAATTCAAAAGGCTGAATTCAAATGCCGAACTCTCCATATCCGTACTTCACCATTTTCTGAACAAATCTTCGATAATTTTCTACCGGGGCAGTATGGAATGTTAGTGGATTGTTCATGATAAGAGAGAGAGAGAGAGACTTTAATGAATAAAGGAGAGGTCTGCATGGTGATGAATCTAGCATGCTACTCCAGATGAGGGTGAGAGGAGGGTGAAAAACAGGGAAAAAGGGAAGAAAACAGAAAGGTGACGTCAAGCATACTCAGCACTCACGCACTCACAAACACACGCGATTATCAAAGTATTTCCACAAAACCCGTGCGCCTGAGAAAAACTAAGAATGCTCTTGTCCCTCGCGAAGCCCAAGTCGCATCACTCCAGGGTCCAAGGACATGCTCCAGGTGCATGGGGCGGTCCTGATGGAGTCCTAAAGCACTTAACAGTGTCTTGCGATGGTTAATAAAGGTTTGGCAGCTGCAGATCATGTGCGGAAGGTCCTCGCCCACATCACATATCGAGCACAGAGGGCTACTTGATACACCAACTTTATAAAGATAAAATTTAGTGAAGGCAACGTCCAGACGAATTCGGTGCACATTACCAACCGTGACGATAATAACTCCTTGCAGGCGGACCTTGAAAGAATCGCGGTTTGGTGTGAACAGTGGGAATGCCAACTAGTGTTTATAAAACAAAAACTATAACAGTTACCACCAATTCCGGGCCTTAAAACCTTTCCATAGATAGTATGCCCAGTCAGAATGTTTCCACACGTCCGTCCATTCCTCAGTGTCCATTTTTCTTTAGATCTAAAATGAAACAACCATATGGGTATAGTTGTTAGTTCATCTAAAGCACGTGGTTTTATCAGACGTAATATGTTACAAACTAACCCTGCCACTAAACGCTTTGTATACACAGCCCTTGTCCGTTCATAAATAGAACATGCATCTTTCATTTGTAATCCGCGACGGGTGCATTTAGTTAACAAAAAAGACTCGATGCAAATCATAGCAGACAAATTTAAAACTAGAAACTACTGCCGTTATTCCAGCAGAACTGCCATCACAGCATCGCTGAACGTATCATCAGTTGGAAAGTGAAGGTTACTAGCCCTATTATATGTTTCACTGACTGTAACGCAGCCATTCCTCATTCAGTGGTGTACGTATATGGCGTTTCAAAGGATGGCATCAATTAAAATAACATCGCCAAGCTTGCAGGCGTTTACCGATAGACGAATTGGGCGATTACATCATACATACAAAACAGTATTTCAACCATGCCGTTAAAATTGGAAACATAAAGTAAATTTAACCAAAGAAAAACCAAGTTTTACACACTGCCAAAAATATACACGAATTATGGGAAAAGGTGCAGAAAGGCGCAGAACTTGAGTCCACTCTGGCCTGTCGCCACTGCCAAGGGACCCACCACCATGGGGTCACATGGTCATTACTGACAGTAAACATCCGCCCTCTCGCAAGGCAGTTTATCATTGCGGTCGAAGATCTGCCCATGCAAAGCGCCATGTTGGTCCTCTGCAAGCCGTCTTGCCACACGAACGAATTACTATGCCGACCCTGTAACGCCGGCTGGGGACGACAACCCCCTCGAATACACCGAAGTCCCAACTCCCAAGGTCGTCACCCCCGTACCGCCAGCTGTCCGGTCCAGAGTACACAAGACGCAGTGTAAGCTGCCTCCGATTAGCTCGATGCAGCCCTGACAAACATCACCTCCTGTACACAGACTCCCAAGCAACACAAGGAACCTGCGATAATATGCTGTACAGCTGCTGCCGATTTCTGGCCGCACGGTTTCACAAATACGTGACAATGGTCACAACTTCGCGCTTCACTGGGTTCTCGCACATTCTGGTACCTGAGGCAAAGAACAAGTTACGGTAGCCGCACCTTCACTGGGCAGCCTCGTTAAAGCGCGCAAGCGCGGTAGATGTGTCGACGTCAAGTAGTGACTGCGAATCCTACAAATTGTGACAAAATGCAGAGCGACTCGTCAAAGCGCCGCGTTACTGGTGAGCAAAGTTACCACACGCAGAAATGAATATCGCGCATCTCGCCAAGTTTCAGAGTTGAGAGAGATGAGCCAACGGTGGCCGTACTATCTGTTGATGTGCCCCTTTCAGCCAGCACATGGAAGAGTGCTGAATACGCGTACATGCACAGTGCATTTCGTTAGCGATAGGCGCTTTAAGAACGATTTCTACCATCAGAAGCACGGTCTCTTACGTGTCTTATTTTGTAAAAATCAATAACGATATGAAACGGCTACTCGGGCTAGTTGGTGTGGGTGTATCTCGAAAGAGAACGCACAAAATTTAGACGAACACATGAGTAGCGCTCGTCCTGCGATTCTTGCTGTTGTGGTTTGTTTTTTGCGCCGTTTCCTTTCAAGATGCAAATGAATTGTCCGCCTCTGTGCACACATCGCGTTAGAAACGCAGAGTTTTTTCGTTTATATCTTCAAAACACAAAGCTTACCTGACACTTTCTACTGCCTACCCCGTCGACACACGTGTGAGGATACTTTAAAGTCTGCCAGGATGAGAAGCGGTGAATCTCCGGCGAAGCTTCCCTCGCAATGCATAATTCATTTTGGAAAGGAAGAGGACAGGC
This sequence comes from Amblyomma mixtum, assembly GCF_055824585.1. Classification (NCBI taxonomy): domain Eukaryota; kingdom Metazoa; phylum Arthropoda; class Arachnida; order Ixodida; family Ixodidae; genus Amblyomma; species Amblyomma mixtum. Next base: position 148,615,825 of record NC_143012.1, read on the forward strand.
TCGCCCATCGAGCAGCACCTGTCTCGCCTGCCAGACGCTCAGGTCGTACGGCGGCGCAGGTCGTGCCCTGTGGCACGCGATACGCGCATCACATTGCTAACGTCGTCCGCACAGCGCAGCGCCGTCTCTCGGCACGCCACCCCGGCGGCCGCGTCTGCTACGGCGCGGCAGCAGTCGCTCTCTTTTAGATAAGCCACGATTTCTTTTCGGCTGAAATGGTTGCAATACACGAAAATCACAACACATCAGTTGGAGTGTGTTGCAATATTATTGATGTTATAACTCAATCTAGGACTATTCACGCCAAACTAGTGACCGAGGGTCCTCCAAAGAAACGCAGACGGCGCGCTAAGGTACAGAAGCGGCCGATACGTCGACGTTATTTTCGGTGCAATGTTTCAGGTGCCCATCCCACGTTAGAGCGAAGCGGTCTCCAATACTTTAGTGCACGCAGCCTCCCTCGTAGCGGCAGCCACCATCACCGCCGTGCACCCACTACTCAGTGCTTCGGAGTGACCAGTCCTGCGTCCGTTCGCCCTCTATTGATTTGTCTAGTCTTTTTAACTCTTTCGGTGTCTTCTCTTTCTCAACGACCCCCACGGACTTATTGCCATAGCAATAGCCACCTTCACCTTGGCACTTGCGCGCTGCGTGCTTTGCCCCAAGGTCATCGAAAAAGCTGCAGCTTTCGAAACCCGGTGGCGAATGTTACGTTAGTTACCTTGAGAACCTCGAGAAAAAAAAGAACTAATAGTATATTCATACCTTGGCTTAGAACATAAAGCGAGGTCCATTTCGAAGCACTATTTGATGTCTCCTTCGGAATTTCGGGGATTGTTTGTTCTGAATTCGCGCTATTTTTTTAATTTTCCGCCGCAGGAAGTTAGAGGTCTTAGTTACGATGGTAAGGTTTTACGTCCCCGAGCTGCACAGAGGCTGCGAGACGCAATAGTGGAATTCTTGAAACTAATTTTCACCATTTGGAGATGTTTAACGCGCATTGACATTTTAAAAGAGACGGGCCTCTTTTCCATTTAGCCTGCATCAAAATGTAGCCGCAGTGACCAGGATTTGCTTCCCCGTCCTTGAGGTCGGCAGCCCAATGGGATAGCCACCAAGTCAGAGGTGGGAGCTACCTACGAAGCCAACCGGGCGGCAGCATTGCTGCTGTACAGTTCTTTTGCGTCAGACAGCCCATGAAAGAAAACTGATGGTCAGAAAACTGCTACAGCCTGTTACTTAACGCGAGCACAGCGCTTGACAGAAGTATTCGGCTTACAACGTTTATTGATTCTTGAGGCGTTTATTGGGATTCAATTCAATTCTTTATTTACCATGGAAAGGGGGAGCTGGGGCAAAAGGCTGACTTGCCTGACGAAGGCCTCAACACCCACTTACAGTTGACAATGCAGTGGCAAAAAAAATTTTTTTGAAAAAATGTCTAAAAAAATCTGATTTGTTATTCAAGTAAAAAAAAAGAGGACGAATGTGCAGATTGCAACACAATAATGCACAAAAACAATTTGCAACACACATTTCTACATAATGTTCACAGAACAGGCAACACAGCCAAGATTTACTGATCAGAATACAAAATCTTCAAACAAAGTAACATGATTCATTGAATACACACAGTAACTGTAAGGAAATCTCGACTGCAGTATTATGGAAATTGAATGTTACTACTTATTAAGTAATGTTTAAGGTTTCCTTTGGACGGCGATGTGAAAGAATTGAAGTCAAGAGGTGGCGGTAAATTATTCATGGCTGTAGGAACTTGGTAGCGTAGTCTCTGTTTACCGTAATTAGACCTGAGTTTAGGAACCAGTTTCCTTTGCGTTCTGGAAGTCTACCCTTGCACCTCTATAGAGTTATGCAGAGGTGAGAATGAGAGGCCTGCCAAGTGTTTAGGGCGGCCGTAACTGCACCGCCACACGCTGTACAGCAACCCTGTGGGTAGGATACTTTCGACAAAGGCTGCACACAGTACAAGAGCTACAAGTAAAGTTCATGGCTGCAAGCTGCATGAGCACCGCAGAATGAGCATATCGCATGTCGTACACTGCAGCAGTTATCGCGCGCCTCTTCAGCATAGTATTTAAGGCAATACAGCGCGGAGACAGGGCGTACAAAGAGTCAGGCCGCAGTCTTTCACAACATCGAGTCTCCGAGCTCTTGCTTATGCCAACAAGACACTCTAAATTAGCGTGACCATTTAATCTCTCAATATCGATGCTGACACGGCATCTGCGTTCACGGGGAGAAACTTTGCAGCAGCGTTTGCTATAGGTTTCTATATAACGCCACATTTAGAACAGCGCCGGTTCTCAGCGAAAGAACCTCACTCTTTCGCAGCATGGTATTTGTCGTTAATCAGCATAAAATGAAAAGACCTCACCACATTCACGGTCTCACTCATTCACATTTACAGGTTCATTTTTGCAGGTATCATCAAGCAGGGTCAGACTTTGCTGTCCTGTCGCTGACTCTAAGACTGAGCGCGGGCGCTGGGCTGGCAAACCGCACTTGCATGCGGCCAACTTCGTGCATTAGTTTTTCCATTTGATGATGACGTCGTCCAGAGCGCTGCGTGGGTTAATGGTACGTGCTGAGAGCCGAGCATTGGTAGGCGCTGGGTTAACTTGGCCCGCTATAGAGGCGGCTGTTGCCCTCCCTCTCTTGCCTCACTTTCTTGCATTAATAGATTTGTTGGTCAAGTTGTTCGATTAACAATAGTCAGGCGGGTTACAACATCCGCTGAAGTCGGCTACCGCGGAGGTTTTCCGGTTTCCGCTTGGGTTAACGGCTCTCAGCTGCGTCAGCAACTTCCCAGGCTCCCACGACGCTCCCACGATCGCTTCCTGGCTAACGTACACTCAGTTAACATTTCTCCATTCATTATTTCTATATGTAACAATTCTTTTGTAAATTGGATTTCATTTCCCGCATGCATGACTTTCATTTCCCGCAGGCCCTGAGTGGATCACGTTTTGTGGATGCGCCTTTTCGTGTCTCTGTGCTTACGCAGTATTATTGCGAAAGCAACACTACTGGAGCCTAGCTCGGCTCGTCGCGTAAGCTCATGGCGCTGCTGCTACCAAACGACCTTGAGTCGCTGTTGCCTAGCAAGCCGCGCTCCAACAGATGGCGCCGCGCCGCTGCCGCCTTGATGATGGGTTGACGATGAGCATCAGCCCACTAAAGGTATCATGCCACACCGCTAAGGCAGAGTTTAAGTGCCCCCTCCAATTGAAGAATGAACATCTGCTTTCGCAGGTCTACTCGGTTTAACTACGCTGAGCCCCCATCAATTTTCTTTTTTTATATAAATAAAGCGCTGTTTTCTGGACAATATAGCCTCAATAATGCGTCATGATATATTATTTGACAGTGCAAAGAAAAGTAAAACAGCTATCAAATATAAGCATGAATGGCCAACTTTCATATCACTGTATGCATGATTTTGTACTACACGGCCTTGCGGTCTTTTTTTTGTGTGTCACAATCGTGAAATGAGAAATACATTATGTTTTCTTACGTGCAACGCTGTTGCGCAACGTTGTTGAGAATCGTGATCTCTTTTTTGTATAAACAGCAACTGCTGACGCGCCCCTGTCGCTGCACCCTAGACGCATACTGAGGCCAGGGCCAAGTTAAGAGGAGATGCTTCATCCTTTTGACCTGCTTCAGGGGTAAGAGCTCTGTATTAGTTCTATAAGACATTCATTCATTCAATAAGACGAGCTCCACGAGCTGCGATAGAAATAAGCATGGCTGCGGGGAATAGAGCCAAGTATAGTCCGATGCGAGGGTACAGCGGACCGCCCCAGGTGGCTCCACCCGACGGCCGTTGACAAGTGTCATTTTTGGAAGTTCTGCTATCAACACAGACACAGAGAGAGACAGGCAAAGTAAGAACGCTACTACTAACTGATTTATGAGTGCAAACTGCATAACCCTTTGTTGAGTGCAGCGCTTCCGAAAATGACGAATATGCACCAGGCAGCCTTACCTGCCATCCTGTTGAGAAGCGTAACGGTGCCAGGCCGCTATTCAAACAAAGTGTCGAGTCTTCAATGGGTTGTAAAAGGGAAGCTTGGGTCAAAAAATTGGCAGTGGTTTAGCTCTGGTTAAACCTGGAGGATTGCGAAAGCAACGAGGAGAGAGAGAGAGGCGATGGAGAGCGCGCGGCAGCGGCGGCGCCCCCGGCCTGCTAGCTATGCGCCGCTACTGAGCATGCGCAACTGGCGAGAGCGGCGGCGGCACATCTGAGTCAAACGCGCAGTGACGGCGGCGGTGCCCCAGCTGTGCGCCGTGTGACGTTCCTGCTCCTTGCGCATGCGCAGTATGGCCTTTCCTCAGCTGCGCGAAATGGCTCACTGACTCACGTAGTGTTGCTTTCACATCAAAACAGCACGAAAGATAAGACCCACACAGGCCACAAGGCAGCGTGCAACCGACCAGGAGCGTCAGAATGCTAGTGGACCAACAAATCTTCCATATTTGAGCGAACTCGGGCGGTAATTGATAACTATTCGTGGACCGTGGGAACGATTCTTCACCGCTGATGCTTTGAAAGCGTGCGCACGTCATGATGGAAATGACCAGGATGACGCAAACTATTTGGTACTAAGTAATTATATACATTTTGTTTTCAACAGATCTAGGTATAATGGTAGGGGGGTGCAATGCAGGTTTTTAACACGCGAACTGAAACTGAAGCCACGTAGCTTAGAGCACGACTGAGGTGTCCACTGCTCCAAGAGGCCAGTTATGCGCCTTTCCTTTGCTTTCGAAGCTCCCGCTGCATTGGTTTCGCAGCTTAAAGCGCGACTAAGATGTCCACTGCTGGTAACAACGAACAACGGCGACGGCAACAGCGACGGCGACTCCGCGAAACGCAGAAACGGGCGGCAAAGAGCTGCGCTCTAAAAAATCATTTTATTGCAACGCTCGGCATAAATACCTGTGGAGAGAAAAAAAATCCAAGAAAAAAAAACGAAACCGAAACCACCAAACAAATCCGTAATTAAGCGTCGCTATCTGAAAGGGAAATTTCTGTTTTCGAAAGGAGAATGCATCCTTGGCTGACACAGTCATCTCCTGCTTTGGTTGTATGGTACGCCGCGACAACTTCTCGGGTCCTGCGATTGTGATGCGAGAAGAACACAAAAGTTTCCTGCAGCCGGGCTGTGCGCAGGATTTATCTTGAACGCGGTGATCACGCACATGAGAAGGCAAGCACATGAAAAGCACACAGGAAAAGACGCTGCCATTTCTTAACATTCTGCAGTGCTCTGAAAGGTTCGTGTTGACGCGTTCCTTTAGCCGGTGTACTTTCTTCAACATGATTCGTTTTAATGTCATAACATTTAGGCTGTGATCTCACAAAATAATTGCGGCTTTTGTCATGAAATGTTTTGATCAGTTGAGAGGGTCGTGATTCATAAACACCGCCGAATTTGAAAATATTTGAAATATAATGTTCGAGTACCTTTAATTGAATTTTCATAGGCAATTATAGTAATCTTGCACACTATTCCGCCGTAATCCACTACCTAGGATCAACTAATCAACATTAATCACCAAGTAACCCTCAGTAATCCAACTTAATTCATTTTCTGGAGTTGTGCCCACTCGCAAAAGTTTGGGGATGGTTTGGAATTTTGGCGGGCGGGCAAACTTCCAAAGGCGATCGCGTTTGCTACTTTAAGAATGTGGTTAAGAATGCCCTCAAATTTTTTTGGCTCTACTGTACCCGACATGAACCCCTAACAACATGCCCTACTTTTCGCCTTTCTTAACTGTAAACATGAGCTGCTCGCTACTGTGTCATTGTGCTTACTTAAATTGGTACCTCACCGAAATCGTTAATGGGTAGGATGCATCGAGAATCGTTGAGGCGTTACTTTCTGCAAAAGGTATGAGTTGCATAATCACACTCTGCTGGCTCAAAACATTCTGGGGAGCTACTCTGCTCTCCAGCAACCAGAAACAAGGACTTCGAAAAAACAGTAGCGGAGAGAACTGGGTTTCGACCCCGGTCGCGACTTGACACGGCGCTTCGAAGAGGTTAACGTTCACGCACGCACACAAAGGCGTACAGAAGGCCGGGTAAGAAAGGGAGGCAAGGGCGCGTCGGGGCTATATTTAGCGCGCGAGTCGGTCCACCGGCGTCCCGAAATAGCCATCCGCCGACACGTCAGGGCCGTAAAGTGTCGCCCTGCAAGCCGTGAAAAGCGCAGCGTGCGCCGGCTTATCGCCGGGTCTACTCGAGGGTACACGTGTTCCTTGTGTTACGGCCCCCTCCGTCAATCGAAGAGAGCCTGCGCTCCACGTTACTGAAAGCATTCGCTAAGTGCCTGGCAGGAAAGTATGACTCCTTACAAGATGACAAGCATGGTGGCCTTGGGACTTCTTTCCAGGGTAGCGTGCACACTTTAAGGTGCAGCGATTTGTCACGCGAACCTACCTGTTTCGCAAAATACGCTTGCTTTGCCGGCTTTCACGGTCCACGCATGCAAAGCGTGGCATAGGGCGCTTACCACAATTTGCAATCCATTTTTCTCCCGTGTACAAAGGCGCGCAGTACTGGATCAAGGTGCTGTACTCTCCAGTGCAACCGGGCGCTAAGTCTGGTTTGTGGGAACCGCGGTAAAACTAATGTGCAGCCCGTGGCCTCATGCACCGATTCGGGCTACATGCCCATGGTATAGGTGCACAGGACGCGTCAAAACTTTTCAAGCCGCAGGCTCTGAATTAAAGCCATATAGTGGGGCATTTCCGACACCCTCGAATCTGAAAATTTCCATAGGGATAGGAGAAGTATCATCCTCGCGTCTGAAAACCTTGGTAGCTTCATAGGCGCCATAAGAGCAATAATGTGCTGCTCAAGTGCAAACACTGTGGCCTGAAAATATTTCACGAACACTGTAGGACTGAGACTTAATATCAGAAGTAGCGTGTGGTTACCAGTCATGCATCGATATTTTTTTATTGCATTATATTGCGGTCATTCCAAATATACTGCTCGGAAAACTACGTTTTCTTGGTATTCCAAACAAACCTAACCTATCCATTCAAGAACTTATTTACTGAATTGAAATTTATAACACTGAACAACTGTCGCTGTTATTTCCGAACTCCCAGAAGGGGCGATGCCGTCACTTATGTTGCGATAGTTAAAGCCTTACCAAGTAGCATTAAAGCCCAACTGCCGAATAATGGAATCTTGGGCAAGTTGTTTACGGTTCCGTGATGTTGGAGTGCCACAAAGACGAAGCATAAAGAGAATAAAGACAGGACAAAGATCTCTTTGCCAACTGAACAGTTTTTATTACACATTCAAAATATATGCGAAACGAGTTTCATAAGCAAAAGCCAACCCATAGTGCAAAAAGGAAACCTCCAATACCTCTGTCAAAAGGCAGTGGAAACGCAAGGCATTTTTGCTAAGATAGCCACACTCCGCGTCCAGCAACGCCAACGATGGCGTAGTGAACCATCTATAAGGAAACATCTTATATTTGCATATGTCGTTTCTGTTGCCACAGAACACAAGTTGCAACTCACTGCATTTATGGCTTTTTATATGCTCCGATAAGTGCGACCTCGAGCCACTGTCAAGTTATCTTTCATGCTTCCTGATGCTCACGGTGAGACTACGGCGGTCACCGCCATCATTAGCCTGACTACACCCACATCTGGGCAAAGACCTTTCTAGGCAAGGACCTTTTATCTCTCCATTTAACCATGTCCTGTGCCAGCTGTGGTCACCCGATCCTCGCAAACTTCTTGATATCAACCGCCTACCAAACGTTATGCCGGCCACTGCAACGCTTTCCTTCTCTTGGAATCAACTCCGTTACCCTTAAGGGCCAACGGTTATCTTGGCTTCGCATTACATGCGCAGCCCAAGCCCATTTCTTCCTGTTGATTTCGACTAGGATGTCATTAACCCGTGTGTGATTCCTGACCCAATCTGTCCTCTTCCTGTCTCTTAATGTCACGGCTACCGTTTTGCTTTCCATAGCTCGCTGCGCTGTCCTTAAGTTCAACCCTTTTCGTTAACCTCCATGTTTCTGCCCCATACTTAAGTACATGTAAGATTCCGGTCGTTTCCCAGTAGTTGAGGCCTGAAGACATAGGGATAGAAAATGCGCCTTCTCCCCCAACTCACCAAGCTCAAGACACTTATCAGACTTTGTAAAAAGCCACAAATTCTCGGCGTTACTGTGCAAAGCAGGCGTTAAGCGCGAATAATCCCCAGTGAGGTAGAAAGCATACGAAATAAGACAGCTTGCAGGGCCTCGTTGACGCTGCTGGAGGCGGAGTTTTCCTATCCTATCAGAAATATCTTGCGTCTTCGACCATCATTTGACTGATGTGGCAAGGTTTCTTGCAGCGCACGGTACTTATACGACAGTTCTTGTTTTGGCATAAAGCGCGCGCAAAGACATGGATTAGTGCAGAGCCCAGTCATCTTCACTCATTCATTCATTTGAAGACCCGACTAACATACAGCAGTGTGCAGAGGTCATTGCTCCTTGAACCAATATGGGCGCATGCTAAATGACCAAACGTAGTGACAACTTCCTTCACTTACTCGTAAACTGAAACTCGTTCAAAACTTCTATACCATTAACTATGGTCCCAGAGGGATCACGCTCCACGTGGGATGAGGCTTTGAAGTAACACATACCAGTCGAGGCAATATATAAGGTTTTGTGTGCTAGCAGTTACAGCAACCGACGCACGATCTGAACTAGGTCGATAAACTAGAAACGTTGTTCCTTAGTTATGATCCTCATATTAATCTGAAAGCGTTACTTGGCGATGTCAGCGGGGTTGTGTCATCAAAACGTGTCTGCAGCAGTTGTGGCGTTCTTAGAACAGATAGGATCAAACGAATGGTTGCGGTCGATAGAGGACGGTGTGAGGATGATGCGCAAACAATTTAATGTTGATAGATGAATAGTTAAGAGCCAGAACTGTCGGAAACCATCGAAATAGCACGGACGTCGATATAGCGAGTGGATGGAAAAACAACTGTGAACGGCAAAATAGTGAAAAAATAGGCAAAGAAGTGAAAATAAAGTTTGAAATGAATTTAAATGTGACTGATGAGTGAACAACAGTGAACGGTAAAATAGTGGGAAAATAGGCAAAGGAGTGAAAAGAAAGTTTGAAATGAATTTAAATGGGACTGATGACTGATAATTATTCGCACAAAAGTTTGATCGACGTAGATAATTAGTTAAATAATTAAAAACAAAGGTCGTTGGATGGTCCAATAGGCTGGACGGGAATATAGTAGGTGAACGGCAAAGCAGCACTGGCGCCAAATTCGAGAAAGCAAAATGCGTGACTGAGGTGAAAATCGGTGCAATCGGAGTGAATGTGATTAAAAAAAAATGTAAAGCAAAGTGATTGCACTGGATAAACGTAATCAATGAGGATGATTAATCTATAGCAATTAATGACAATTAAATAAGTAATTAATATGGTAATAAAAGAAAATCCAATGCTAATTAAAAGCAAAGATGAGCAAGCAGTATAAAAGAGGGGCAAACAGTATCAAACAGAGGCAAAGAGCATCAATGAGAGGCAAAGAGAGAGAAGGAGTGCCGTGGAGGCCTCGTTGTCTAGACGACCGTCAAGCATATCACAACAGTCCTGGTGCACTGCAGGGTGTAAGCAGCCGCACCGGCTGTGCTAATTCATCTATGCTTAAAGAAGTCCACAAGTGCCGTCCTAACTTTACAGCCAATGCCTTCTTTAACATCTGTGCTGGGCTGTGGCTGCTGTAGGCTATCATTATTGTTTTCCAGTTCTGTTTGCCACTGCTGCAGGACAGCATCTCCGAATTACTCGCACACATTGTTCAAAATGCAGCACGCACGAACAGCCAGGCGGGAATTTTCTATTGAACATTCCATGCGTTTCAAGATAAAGCGGAAGCGGGCCTGGAGTCTACCGAAGGCATTTTCAGCCACTCTCCCAGCCTTGGACAGGCGGTAGTTGAACAGCCTTTCGTCATCGGTCAGGTTTGCGCGGTTCATCTGAATGGCTTCATCAAGCTTGCGGACAGCGGGGATGCCTGATCCCACAGAATGACCGCAAGCAATGCTGTGCCACCTATGACGACAAAACAGAGTACCATTCACGACTTTCTCCAGCTTGGAGCCGCTGTAAACGTGCGAATCATGGCAGTGGCCTGGCGATCCAACTCTTAAATACAGCAACCTGTAGCGGTGGTCCCCAAGGGCAAGCAGGATGATGCCTGTACCCGCCAATAAAATATGCGTTTAATATGACTGACACAATGGAAGTAGTTAGTACATGACGATAGCGATATCAGCATAAGACTACAATGCGTAAAAAACACCTCTGCTTGCTCCCGGGAGAATCATCTGCACGCTATGACGGGTCAACAGACTGGCTCACCACTAGCGGTGAAAACGCGTGTTTCGCTCGCAAAGTTAAACTGACACTCACGCCGGTAAGCCCTTGCAGTAAACCTTAAGCGAAGGTCACTAATGCGCAACTACGTTGAGGGCTCATCATACTATTGGAGACATTCGCTACACAAGGGGATAAAATGACAAACGACCCAAACACAAGTGCAGTTTGTGTTTTGTGTTTGTGTCTGTTTGGTTTGTCATTTGGTCCCTTTGTGTTTTTTAGTAGCGCATAAGTCTCCGATGTGATCAACCTTTGTTAGCATTGTTGCTTACCATCCTTTGTGGTTTCTATAGTCAACGGCGTTTTTCTTGAGAGGTGACACAGGAAAGTGGCAGCCGTCGAACGCTGCAACCGCTTACGGAAATCTGCACGCTGCGTTGAACTCCCTGATGTGTTAAGGCATGGTGTTCATCGTCGGCATCTTCACCCAGTCATCTTCCATGAGCTCGAGAACGGCCTCGCATAGCTCGCGGTTGGCCTGGTGCCCTGTCGACCGTCCGACGCCGAACAACTCTACGATGCTGCGTTCTTCGCTTAAAGAGCACAGCCGGTGTAACTCGATGGAGACCCGCTTGTCGACAGGGATAGCTTCCCTCATGTTGATGTATTGCCCTTCCTGCAGCGGTCGCACAGTTTCGACAATGTATCGAAAGGTAGCATGCGTCACGAAGCGCGTATTTGAAGTACCTCTCGCCGAGCTGCGGCAGCGTCTCTTCAAACCACTCTGTGCTCACGTTAGAACACCACCTTTCGCGGTTCACGGTCCTGCCGCATGCGAATATGGACGCGTTCAGTGCACTGGCATACAACAGCTCTTATTATGCGAAGCATATTACTCGCACAACCGAGCTCTTCCTTGCTGCGCCGCGCACGGCCGCGTAGCTACCACTTGACCTTCATCGGCGCACCACGTGATATGACGTCCCAACAGCTGTGAAAGCTGGGGCCTCGTGCGCTCGCTTGCGGACGCGCAGCCTCCGCCGGCGGCCTAACTCCTGCTCCTACCGCTAGGAGATACTGACGTCACGCAAAAGGCGACGCACTCATTGAGTCAGTTGAGCAGGGAGATGTCGACCAGGGAGAGGGGCCTCGTGCGCTCGCTTGCGGACGCGCAGCCTCCGCCGGCGGCCTAACTCCCGCTCCTACCGCTAGGAGATACTGACGTCACGCAAAAGGCGACGCACTCATTGAGTCAGTTGAGCAGCGAGATGTCGACCAGGGAGAGGGGCCTCGTGCGCTCGCTTGCGGACGCGCAGCCTCCGCCGGCGGCCTAACTCCTGCTCCTACCGCTAGGAGATACTGACGTCACGCAAAAGGCGACGCACTCGTTGAGTCAGTTGAGCAGCGAGATGTCGACCAGGGAGAGGGGCCTCGTGCGCTCGCTTGCGGACACGCAGCCTCCGCCGGCGGCCTAACTCCCGCTCCTACCGCTAGGAGATACTAACGTCACGCAAAAGGCGACGCACTCGTTGAGTCATTTGAGCAGCGAGATGTCGGCCAGGGAGAGGGCGGCTCGCCAGACCGCAAAACTATGCTTCGCATCCTAGGCTTAACCATAAGCTAAGCCAGGCCATTTTTTTAATCTGATCTGCCTCGTTTTTTGACGCCTCGACGTCAGCGTCAAGCTGAGCGACGGCAGCCAGAAGCACCATAACCTCCGTCTGTGCATCCTGAGTGTGTCACGCTTCGTCACCCATGGCAGTGAAAAGGCGCCAACACGCAAGATTCCAGAGATTGAAATCACCGTACCCAAGAAGACGAAAAAAAGAACACGGCTTATGCATGAACCAGTAGGGAAGCAAACAGACCACGGAAACGCCAGCGGTGTCAGTGTTTCCAGAGCGTTACAAAACTTCGACAGCAAATTGTACCTGTCTTACAAGAAAACGTAACAAGCCTTTAATTACAGCTACAAGCTTTATATGACGCCAAAAAAAAGTCCATTACTGCATTATAATCTGGATTTGTAAAATCATTTTTCTTATTTGCGCAAAATAAAAAGTAGCGAGTGTGGCGCCACTCATCCTTGGCAAACCATTTCAAAGGCCATTGAGATTTGTCGCGTAGCAGCGCCACAACTCCCCCGAGTTCGATGGCGATCGAAAATCTCGAAGGCCTTCGACTCAATGGCCATTGGACTGGCCGTGTGACAGGGTTATAACAAACCCATCTAGCCAACCCTCAAGGCCGCAATTAGCGCAATGGCTCTGCGCAGTACGCTTGGAGGAAGCGCAGTCAGTGCACTGGCAGTGCCATTTATCGGGTGCCAGCGAAACTACTGAAGAAGAGAAGGAAACAAAATGATCCGGTGGGAATAACTGTCAGGATCAGCCGCTTGCATAGTTGGATCGTCTCTTCCGTGGGTGAGCGACTGACGAATGCGTAATAACGCAAGCGTCTGGTCGGTCTGAACTTTTATAGAAACTGTTCGCATGCACTGCGGCAAAAAAAGCACCACGTCGGAGAGCCCACGATAATCGTCACTGGCTTTCTTGTCAGGATTTCGAGATGACGGCTGGCTTTCTCATGGTGCCAATGTGCATAAGCGGCAATTAAAACGGCGTGAAAGGGCTGTCGCTTGACGAATAGTGAAAGACCGCAGCTACTATGTCGCGCGGATTAGAGTTAACGCACCTACATGCGCATGAAAATTGAAGTAAGTTTCCACGCTAACCGCACTTTGTGAAGTTGAATGAGGGTGTCAGCTCAGTCGATAAAAAATGAGAGAAATGATTGCTGCTGCTAGGTTCGACTGCATGGGTAGAGCGGTTGAAGACTGTAAACCTGCCAGACCTAGTGCGCTGTTTCTGCACTGAAGAAACCGAGCGCCGAGGAAGCCCGCTAAAAGCTTGTTCAGCCCCGACGTGTGCCTGCGCCTCGCAGATAACGGCCAGAGTCCGCTGTGCACGGGGTGTTAACTTACCGCAAGCTTTTGTGTAAGCTCGACCATAAGCTTAGATAAATAGATCATTACACCAAAATTAGGCTCACGAAATAGCGGCTATGTTTTCATTCTGCTGTCCGCGATAGCCTTCCCCGCCTTTAGCGTCTCGACAATTTTCGCTTGTCTCGATAGTGCAACACTGGACGCGCATCGAGAATAGTCGGAAAGCTTATGCCCTCAGTGTAATCGCTGCGGCAAAGTGTTTTCTACTTTCTCTCTAGTACCATAGGAGAACCCTGCTATGTTTCGAAGATGGAAATGACGCAAAAAAATGAAGAAAAAAAATTTAAACTACCGCTACATATTTGGTCTGCATGAAAATGGCGCACGATGTGGTGCCATGCTTACTGTTCTGAAGAATATTAATTACTACTTTCGCTAGTTGGCATAAAAAGGCAGCCTGTTTACGAAATGAGGGTTGTAAATTCGCCTTAAATGAGGGAAATGAGGGATGTTAATTTGCCTGTAATTCGCCTTGATTATCTCCCACGCAATCCCATCGCAACTCCTGCTCCGTATTCTAATGACAGTCTGCCCTGTCTCACACAAAAAGCACCTGCATTGCGGTGGCAGATTAGACCCACCTCCTCCTAATCACAAATCATGTTTCCGTGCTCTGTCGCTGATGCAACGATATGTCCGGCCGATATAGGCCCCTCCACAACCCACACGTCACGAGAATGTGGAAAAAATATTCCTTGACGCGTTCTTATGACGCGAATTTTTATTAAAAAGGGCATGTTGTGCGCAAGTTGCTAAGTTTTAGTGTTCCTCGATACCATCTATCATGCTGACCGTTGCTTTTTGCTTTTAATGCCACAGCATTTAGGTCATTACGGGGCCGTGCGCTCTAGAAATGGCAGCAATTAAAGCCTTGCGGCGTATGTAGGTTACCATCTTGCGGTTTCCGCTTTCTGCGCAACGAAATTTCCTGGATCTCGTGCCTCTGATTATGTCGCCAGGGTTACGTGGTCCCAATTGACCAATCAGAGAGCATCGATAATTTTGAAATTCTCTCCTTGGCGAATTAGGATACGACGCTTTCAGGGTCATGTAACCTCAAAGGAACCAATCAGAGAGCACCGCCGACTTTGCAATTCCGAAATGATAGCTGAGAGAGTCACGTGACCGTGAGACGTCGTCACAACGTGGCAATCATGGCACGTGCCAACCTGCCCATGGTTTGAGGTACCTGCCACCCATTGCACATGTCAATTAAATTAATTCAATAAATTCTATGCAGCTGCCACATGCCCATCGTGGCTCCGCGCATGAGCCTTACGGAGCTCGGTAAGAGCAACCTGGGTCTGACAAGCACCATCGGTGGCTCCGTTTGAAACAACCGCTTGTAGAGGAAGTGATGCAGCTCTTAATAGCAGCACCACTGCGCCAGTAGTGGTATGAGGACTCCCCGCAACCAATGAATGCGTGGACCTAAAGTGAGACCTTGTTTCTGTGGCCGCGGTCAGCAATACGACCGTCGCCTATATTTAGAGGCTGCCACAACCAGTGGATGTGGGATTCTGCGGCCATGTGTCCCATGCACTAGGTTTGCTTGTGCGCCGTTCTAGGTGAGTAGCTCTTGTCCTTTTACCAGCTCGACCTTTGTTGGAAATGGCCGCATATCCCAGTTGTCTTGCATTGCTGATATGGGTGTCTATTTGAGCACGCCCTGCATTCGCAGTGATTGCTTCGCAAGTTGTCTTCTTTTCCGCCTTCTTCATATGTTTAAAGTGTGCAAGCGGTTTCGCAACAAAACTTATATACTTCAATATCCAAACGCGTAACTTTCACACACACTTGTCAGCCTCAGAGATTCGTGCCCTTTTTCGGCTATTTCGTCACCGCCTTTGTACTAGTGAATTTGGCCTGTGCTAGCGATGCCTGTATTCTAGTTATTGCTCTTTTCTACCCTACAAAAGCTTTGTTTTCAGTAAAAGTTGTGTTTTTATGATTAGAAGCTGGTATTCTATCGATACAAGCAAGCTTCAACTTCTCCTAAGTGTCCCTGTAATCCTAAGGTTTGTAGCGTGATTAAGAATGATCTGAAAAAAAATTGCCAAAGTTGTAAACCTCAACTCTTCTAATGTTCTCCGGGTTTGAATATAGGTGACAAGCCGATCAATGAATCGCTTTTGGCGAATCGTCTAATTATGCTTTTTTTACTTTTTTTTTTACTTCTTGCTGATGGAGACCCTTTCCTGATAGGGACATTTTGGAAACTATTGATCACTTTATTAATGACATCACTGTTTCTTGACAGGGGGTTGTATGTATCACTGGCCGTTTGCCTTCGAACTCTGATTTACGGCCGAAAGGTATCTCGACAAAACTAATAAAGCTTGGCAAGCACAGAACCAGACCGCTACTATGCAAACCGTTGCAACGGTGTTGCAGCTGGTAATCTATCTGGCTGGGAACTGGCTCATGCCATTCCTGCTTTTAAATTGTAGATTAAAATTCATTTAACAATTACCGGCCAATATCGCTGACTTATGTTTTGTGTAAGCTCCTAGAACACACCACATCACCCCAAATCGTGCCGTACCTGATGATTTTTTTCTTTTAATCTTATTTATTCAGCAAGGATTTCAAAGTGGCCGTTCATGGGAGTCACCGCTGTTCGAGTAAATTACTAATTTTCACCAGTCTCTTCATTTAACTCAACCCATCGGCGCCTGCTTTCTTGATTTCGCTATAGCCTTCCACCGCGTCCTTCAACATCGATTATTCGGTACGATTGATAGACTTAATCTATCTCCTGGGGTCATCAATTGGAGCAAGGATTTTTAAACTAATCGTTGTTAATTGGTGATAATTAATAAAAAAAATGTCGCCCTTCATGTCCCAATTAAATCGGAAGTACTTCACTAAGCCATATTAGGGTCAGTTCCTTTTCGAATTTTCATACATGACTCTAATTATAACATCCGCTCTTGTATTCGTTGCTCAGCAGATAATTGTGACATTTACCACCGCATTAAAAGCTGCCACGATGGCAGTATCTTGCAGTATTGCGTGAACGCTATTTCGCCTTGAAGTACAATCTGGGAACTGCAAATAAACATCGTAAAAACCAAAGCACTAACGTTTACTAAAAAAGGACCTGTTGTTTCTCATACCTACTTCACTATAAACGCTGTTATTGAACACGTACAACCTAGTAAATATCTAGGAGAGCATTTATCTTCCGACTTCACTTTAGGTATTCGCATAGAACACATTACTAACAAGGCCGCACCAACATTAAGCTCCCTCAAGGGCATCCTGCATCAAACTAAACCAGAAGCGTAACTTCTGTCTTACTCACCACTTGTCGGGTCTCTTCTTGAGTGCCCATCAGTAATGTGGCATTCTCACCAGGCTTCCTTAGCAAACTCTGTTAAGCAACTTCACTGTAAAGCAGCCATGTTTATTGCCTACTATTATTCCTATCTAACTAGCGTAAAAAGCCTAAAAAAAGAATTTAGCTTATTGCCCTTTCAAACTAGAAGACGAAATGGCTGCATATCTCTCATCCATAAACTGCACCATACTTTGGAAAAATATTTTTGCGCTCTGATTCCCACATATTATACCGCTTGGAGCACCCTTTCAAAACTGCCGAATTTGCGCATCCAAATTTGCTTTTATATTCACCTTTATTTCCATCTAGTAAATGAACAGTGTGTCAGCAGATCTTGCCTCCAGAATTGACCGCGCATTATTCCTCAAGGCTCTCGTGACAATACGATGTTGGGCTGATTTTGTTGCTTTGCTTTTATTATTTAATACTCTCACTCCTTTTTTTTTGTTTAACGTATAGGGCGGCATGCTCTATTTTATTGCACCCCGCCGCTCTGTATTGTGCGTGCAAATAGGTCATTATTGAAGAGTATTTAAAGTTAAAAAATTTTAATAACTATTATATAAAAGTAGATAGCTTTATGAAGCTTCTTTCGATTTGTTGTTGCATTTTTCCCAACAAACT
This sequence comes from Amblyomma mixtum, assembly GCF_055824585.1. Lineage (NCBI taxonomy): Eukaryota > Metazoa > Arthropoda > Arachnida > Ixodida > Ixodidae > Amblyomma > Amblyomma mixtum. Next base: position 148,633,203 of record NC_143012.1, read on the forward strand.
ACTTCCTGTGAACTTTGTGAAGAGATATTTTTACTGGTGTGCTCCATGCTGTAAATTTTATATAAATGGTTTCCTTCTCTACAATGCTTCAAATGGCCTTTAGGGTATAAAAAATAAATAAATAAAATGTATTGCCAGTATCTTGAGAGCAGTAACGAATCGCAATGGCCAAAGTGGACGGGTGGTAGCATGCACTGTATGAACAAGTCTCCTAGCTGCGAACTTGTAACAGGTGCCACAACAAACCACGATGAACGCCTACGACTAGTTAGCGCGACCACCTGAAAATTTCTGAAAAAGGGCAGCAGGACTGAGCTTCGGGCTCTCACATTCCGTAATGCGAGCTAGGAAGTGGTGCCAATCTTCGCACTAAGGTGTGAGCCTTCGCACCCTGCACCTAGTCGGATATATGCGGTTATATAATAGTAGGTTTAAATAAATCCCGAATTAACCTTCTCGCCAGTCATCAGATTGTTGTTCTGTCGAGGCACTTGTGTGGAGGATCATAACGGGATTAACGTTACGACGATGCCTTAGGCAGTCAGCGAAGGATATGACTCGCGGGGTTGAAGGTAACGCAGGTGTCGCTCGGTTGGCGCAACTTCGAGCTAGCCTATTTGCTCCCTCGATGCAGGGTACTTCTTCGTGCACCGACATACAATAAGAGTATACCGGGGAGCAATTTATTTCTGCTATTTTTATCACAATTCTAAGAGCGCTCATGCTGCTTATGTGGTTCCTGTACGTTTCCTACGAGTCCGTTACAATCATGGCCTTATATTTGTCCGCAAGCTGTGTACGGTCGGCCGTCTCAGCTTCTGAGGGTCTGTCATTGCCTTTGGAGGCGCTTGCAATCTGACGCTGTAAGTGGTGCACCACCACTGCTGCGGACGCCTTCCTGTGATACGGGCGTGCGTCGATGTACACCCGGACAAATCTTTAACTGCCGATATTTAGGTATTTAGGTAACTGCCGATATTTCTCTCTTTGTAAAAAGCTTCTCTCGGCTAAACAGCTGGTAAACTTCATGCTGTAATCTAACGTGTGTGTGTTGGCATTTGAGGGTACATTTGTTTTTTGTTTTTTTGTATTATGCTGGAGTGGAGTGGAGAACAATGGGGATACATAGCAATGGTTCTGTTGGCGCAATCGCGCTTACCCTTGGCAAATGACTTGTCTAGCATGGGAGGAGATGTAGTTCACCCGGAGGAGGAAGCGAGATGAACCAGAGCCATTGCTGTGTGTGCCGCTTGTTCTGGCTCTTCGTAGCTGCAGACGATGTGGGTATAATCTTCATCCAATCAGCCAAGTACGCCACGCAAGCATAATATGCAAATCAGACGCGAACAAGACAACTGAGACACGAACAGGAAAATAAGGAGCTCTTAGCCAGGGGCAGCTTAGTACTTACTCAGGTTTTTTTTAACTTCGAAGGCGCGAAGGCGCCTACAGGAGTGCTATCCAACCTTGCCTGTATGTCTCTGCAGAAGCTAATATGATGGTGTTTTTGTGTTGCCACCTCAGATTTGTTGTTCGCGTTTCATTTGTTGCTGATATTACATTATGTCGTTTCTGTCTCCGTTTTGTTGAAGAAAGCGTTTAACCCTGTTTTTTCTGCGTACTGCGCCTTGCTCGGAGTGCATTCTCTTGGAAAAGGGGCTGACATGTCGCCTTGCGCATTGGGCTAGAGATGCTGCTCTTGGACTGTACACCGTTTAGGTCAGATGGCATGCCGATGCTATAGAGGACCAGCCTGCCCGTGGTTTAGTAGAACTGGCCGGGATAGTTAATAGAGAACTGCGCGAACGAGACACGGACAGCGAAGAAGCAAGGACGCACAGCGTTTGTGCGGCGATTTGCCTCTTCGCGGTCGTTGTCTCGTTTGTACAGATCTTTCTTTGCAGCATCTTCTTGTGGTGCTTGTTCTGAGCCTGGTGTTTTGCACACACAAGAGGGCATCCCTATATTGAGAACAGGTAGCATGTAGTCCCGCCTTTGCTACACACGCTGCGGGTGTGCTGTCGGGTAAACCTAACGCTATCTTAAAGGATATTCACATGAGTGCGTCCACACGATTGACCTCCGATTTTCTTAGTTCGTAGCAGGGGAACCTACAGGATACTCTGGATATGATAAGAGATTTCGCGAGTCACATAGTGTCCTCTTCTCTCAACCCAATGTTTTTGTTAGGGCTCGTGAGAGTTAAGAAGTCCCAGCTGCTACAACGATGACAAGAACATCAAGGTGCTGCTTGATGGGCACGAAGTACAAGGGTGGATAAGATGACGGTGCTAGGAAAGTGGCTGCAAACACTCAAACAGCGACCAAAAGCATCCAAATTCTATGAAACTAGGCGGCACCTTCATCCAGAACGATCAGAAAGATCCGCTATCTAAAAAAACTGGAACACTTTCGCGCCGTTACGTTGCAACGAGTACAGGGTAGCAGCACCGCCATGTAGACACACCACTCGGTGTCTGCACTGAATGATGCCGAAAATGCGACCACACACGAGTCGGGCTAAGAGGACACACTTGGGCGTCTCACTTCTGTGTTGTCCCGATGTGCGCCGCGGCTGCTACCACTATTCGCGGGCGCCAAAACTGAATCAATACTCACTACAAACAGGCGACCTCGCGCCAAGCAGCTCCGGGCAGTGGGCATCGCAGCGCCGACGCCGGCAACTGGGGCAGACGGCGCGTCCGGTGCTCGACAGATCGGTAGAAGCTGAGAGCGTACCCTTTGAAACACGGTTATCTTTGGCCGATGCCACGTGGCACGGCATTTTTCCCCTTTATGTTCCTGAAATTAATCTGTCAGTCTTAAGGGCAGTACCGAGAAATTCTTTTTCAAAATAGAAATTCTAGCGAATCCTATGCTATACTCGATTTCAGAAGTATATAAGTGAATTGCGCAACAACTTAGACAGGACACAGAAAGAAACACATACAATAGTTCACAAGCGCTCGTGAACTGTTGTATGTGTTTCTTTCTGCGTCCTGTCTAAGTTGTTGCGTAATTCACTGATATACTATGCAGAACCAACTAGCCCGACAACACGCTCTTCTGAACTAGATTTCAGAAACTCTATTGAATCAGTGTTTACCAATTTTTATTCTTGAGCTTATATATTCAGGCCGCTGCCCTGATGTTAAGGCGCCAATTTTCTAAACGTTTTGTAACATCTACAGTAGATGCGCTCACATTACCTTCTTTATCACTAAACCCTAGTCTCTCAGTCACACTGACTGTGCCTGCGTCCACATCTTTTTAATACTGCCGCCGGCGGTGAAGCGCTCGTGTTGTCCAAATCTCTTCTCTGTCCGTGTTTTTTTGCGCTTGTACGTGTCTGCTCTAGTTCATTAAGTTAAATTGTTTCTTCTAATTCACCACATACTACACATGTGTCATCTTCTAGAGTATAATGGTTTTTGTAGCTGCGCGTTCTGACACACCCTGGCCCCTTGAATTATGCCTGTGCGCGGCGCTAATGCGCCCTGGTGACGAGGCGCGTCTCCCGCGTGCGGCGTCGTCGTCGTCGTCAGCGCAGCCAGAGCGCGATGCCGACACGCCAGCGCGACGGCAACCTTAATAGCGGCCCATCCAGCCCTGCCAAGAGACACGGCGTTTTTAAAAGCGAGCCCGCGGCGCCGCGCAGCAGCTCGCGGCGAGAGACGCGTCTTGAAATATACGCGCCCGCTTTCATACGGGGCTGCACGGACAGACGCGCGGGCCTTGTAGGGGTCGCCCGAGCGAACGGAGCGAGCTGGGATGCGTGACGCGGGGCTCGTTGCTTTACTGTGATTGCTTTGGAGCGTAAGAATTCGTATTTTACTCTGTCACGTCGCTGCGATTGTGGCTTTATCTTTTCTTTCATCATCAGAACCTCCGTGTTCCCCCGTGCTGCTTCACCCTTTCCCCACGCCAAGCCACTTGAACTCTCCCACACTGGAGAAGCACGCGGTGCCTCCTACAGAGCTCCGTCTCCTCAGTTCCCCCTTACCTTCCGTGCCTCGCTCAAGAAGCGGGATGGGAAACCTTATCTGCTAGCCTACATCTGCGAAACAGAGCAGTGTAGGGAACTAAGTTTTGATGCTACGCTGTGCGGAAAGAATGTGTCGGTGTAGTTGGCGGGAGAAGCAGTTTTTCGAGGCCAACCAAAAAAAAAAAACAAGAAAAAAGCGTGCCCAAATTTCACCATCCGGAAGGGTTGAACTGGCCTATACAAAAAATATGAAGCTCGTTTCACAATTCCTTGCGTAGCTTCATAGAAACTGAGGAAACACGGGAAATGGCCTGATTGCTCTGCGTCGCATCTTTTATTACCCAGTAATTTATGAAGTACGTTCCCTCACCAGAGCATCAACAACGAAACGTTGTTACCATGAATTGCCACCTTTACCTTGTAACTGCGAATGGAAAGGAGATTTCGTAGCGAGATATCGGAATCAGCACCAGGTTCATTCAAGGGCTACGCAAGTGTAGCCCAGGTTCATACTTGCAATTTCTACAATGGTGCTGGCCGCAGCGATCGCCGGCGGTGGAGGCCTCCAAGGCACTGCTCCGCGTCTTGCGAGCTTCTGGCCTGCACAATAGGCTGCGACTTTAACGAACGCTGACTTTTCATAGTGACTTCACTCTCCTGCTACTCTCCTATCTCTTTTATTTTTTTTTATCCCGTCACCCCTTTCCCCTCGTGTAGGGTAGCAAACCGATTACTCTTCCGGTTAACCTCCCTGCCTTTCCTCTTCTTCCTCCTCCTCCTCCTCCTCCTCTACAATGGTGGAACAGTGCGCAGCGCGAGTCCATTTTTTTTATCTATTGTAGGAAAGCGCAGCTTCACCCGCCTACACACGGACACATTTTTTTCCTACGAAGAGTAGCATGGAAACTAAATCTTCAACACTGGCGTTTTCGGAGATGTAGGGTTTGAGGCAGAAAACGCAAGCCGGCGTTTCAAACCCTTCACGCCAATTTCGTGCGGCTGACGTCACTGTGGAGACCATTTGCAGCCTTACAGGCCTGATAACTTTTCTTCTGCGAAGATAAATCCGCCTACATGAATGGAAGTATTTCGGAGTATTGTGCACTGGCCTGTGTTCTCAATGCGCCGGGTTAAATCGCACTGGCCTGTGCTAATTCACCTGCGCACAATGAGCATTTCTATGTCGATGGTCACCTGTATGGCGAAGTAGGTCATGAAGTCCGATGAAGGAAGTCTTCTCGGCTCAGAGTGCCCGTCCCTCTTCCGTTCTCGCATCTGGAGCAGGGGGGCAACGCTTCGAAGCGGCCAGTGAGGTGGCGAGCGGGCTCACAGGAGAGGCGCAACAGCCGTTGGAGCTCGCTGCCATGTACCGTTGAACGATCGTAAATCGCCCGTAAATCTACATGTAAATCGCCCCGAGGTTTCTACGTAGTCCTAAAATAAGCAGGGAAGCTTTACGTATCAAAGTAAAGGTCTCATTTCCGGACTCTTCATCCAGCAAAGAAGATTCGGCACGAAAATTGGAGAGGACACTTAAACTACGCCATAAGGGTATGACACCATGGCATTAATGGGTCAATGCCCAAATCTACAGAAGTCATAAATCTCCACTTTACATTCGTAGACCTTTAGGGGTCATCATACTATGACGAAGACGACGAAGCTGGCAGTGGCGCGGGTGGGAGCGGTAGCGCTAGGCCAGCGGCCATTAAATCATCTCTTGTCCACCGTTTGTCACGCCTCATTCTTCGGCTGGCCGCCATGTAACAATACTACTCCTGGCAGAGTGATGCAGAGGTTAAGCAATGGGCCACTGCCCTGCAACGGCGGGTGCTGCATACAGTGGGGCTTGTCCGACCCAGATTGCTCTTCCCGAGAAGCCTTATGCGGTTAATCGTTATTTTAACTAGACACGAGCAGTGGCAAGGCAGACAAAGAGAAAAGGCATTACGAGGTGGTGTCTTACATCCACAGCGTACCTCTAAATTCGAAAAGGATAGCAACTCAAAAACTCTGCCCTGGACGCCGTTTTCACGGCACCTCGAAAAATGTCCAGCCTTCGTGCACTTTAGACCCGAAGCCATAAGAAGCCGGCTTGCAGTATAAAGCATGTAACCAGGTTCAGTGAGTGCTATGTCGGCATTTTCTAAAAAGTCTCTGTGAGCTGCGGTCGTGTCTATATAGGGCTGACCAGTCGTTGCCCCAATGAATGTTTAAGGAAACAGCTGCCTCTTTTAAACCAGCCCCAACTGATAATCTGCCTAAGTATTGTTGCAGTTGCCATTGTCATCTACGTTTAGCAAAAACTGGTTATTGGCCGCTGTAAAGGGCAGCCAGTAATGGAGTTTCTTGAGCCGTCATTCGTTCATAAGTTGTGCAGCGATAAGTACATCAGTGACACGTTGGTCGTTTTACTACGAAAATAACCTATGTTGCTAAATGCTGAGTCCTCTCCGATGTTGCTATTTGAAGGGGGGGGGGGGGGGGGTTGCTTCTTTTTTCTTTTTCATGCTGCTTTGTTAGTTTTATAGGCCCCAAATTATCTGATCCCAGTTTACCTTGATATCTAACCGCCTCCTCAAATCAGTGGATAGCTGGGCATGCGGGTTTGTTTCCTCCAGCGCGTCATTTCGCTTCCGAATCTTTGGGTTTCAAGTTAGCGCTCGTCCTGCGTCGCTCTCTTGTCCTCGTTTCTCTCGCTAAGTGCCCCTCCAAATCATGACGTACAGCCTTGGTCAAAAGTCTTAAGGCCACAGCGTTCAGCTGCAGCGAAATGAATGTTCCTAGAATGCTCCGTGTAGAGGACCAGTGAAACACAAGTTAAGCAGGAAGCTTCTCTACGGCAAGAGGAAACCTTCTGCAAGCATTCCAAAATAATTAGGCTTTCAATAGTGCCGTAACGGCTCTGTTATGCTGCTAAAGCGAAAATGCTCTGGCCTTAAGACTTTTGACCACGACTCTACCAACAAGCTTAACCTTCCGTTTTTGCTCAAGGAAAAGGTAATGTTCGAGGAATCCTAGCTTTTGGTAGCCGATGAAATGACGTTGGGAATGCGCCCGTTCCCGGGCATATCGTTTCATAACATTACGTCTAGTTACTGAAGTGAACGCACAGATTCACCTAATAGATTGGTACGATATTGAACACGGATGGATAGCTGGGCGAGTTTGTAATAATTCATCATGGGGGGTACAGCGCGAAGAAGACGAAGGACGAAGCAAGAGGACTACTTCTTCGTCTTCTTCGCGCTGTACCCCCATGATGACGATATTGAACGCAGTAGTTAGACGACTAATGAATTAAATTAGCCAAAAACCGTTTTTATTTCTTTATTTCACGGAGCAATATTGTACTACGAAATTGAAGGGCATTAATATCAAAGGTGTGTACAGTTTTTGAATCGTCTTCATAATCAATGTGGTGGGAAATATCGAACATAAATATTGAATATTTCAAATCTTGTTGAATTGCCTTTCCCACGTTATATTTATAAAAGAGTGTCACTGCGCTTAGTACCATCGCCACAGTCACGGCACGGGCTTGTACGTGATGAAATACACAAACAGTGCCCTTTTTTTCTTCCGTTAGAAATGCGATAAATGTCCGCCTTGCTTTACAGTCAGCCTGCAGAGACCGCAACCACGTATCGCTCGCAGTTTTTGAAATACGAGTCAGTAAACTTTATGAAAAAAATCAGCCGATTCCAACCACTAAAATAGAAGAGGACACAGTATAGACCATTATGAGACACCAGAAGTTATCACCAGGAGACTAGAATCCTGATTGTTAATGAGTACTGATTGCGAACAACTAGTGAAACTGCTCAATCCATTTTACGCTATGAAAGTGTAAATTTAAGAGAGAGCGTAGAAGCAAACATCAGTTAGATGCTTTATCAAATGCGCTGATGAAATCTAATAAAACATCGCCAGTTTGTAGGTTGCAATCAATATTTGTATGTAGATGATGAACGAAAAATGCAAATTGTGCTCAATGATAAAAACCTTTATGGTATGTGGTATGCAAGGTTAATGTCCCATAAACACACATGGGATATGAAAGACGCCGCAGTAGAATACTCCGGATTAATATTGCCACGTTTCCACAAGCAGCCACTAGGCGGCTGGTCTTCGCAGGTCGCGTGCACCGCCCAGTGAAAGAAGAAGAAGATCGGTTCCGGCCTTCTCTGGGTGCTCTTGGCTTGTTCTCCGGTGCCATCCACGTCACCCCCCATTAAAGCCTTTCGGTTACGAGCCCCAACGGCTACGTAACACTGGTGGAGGTGCATTCAAGATCCCATGTCCCGGACCTCTTCTTGCAGCGGTTCAGCGAGTCCCGACCGACTCCCGCTGGTGTCTACGCCCGTTCATCGCAGCAGCCGCCGCGTTCACGGCCTCTCCCCAGAGTTCGGTCTCCTTCCCGACCGCCGCCCCGTTCAGCTTCATCCCATGGCGCAGGCGAGTTCCCCTCATCTAACCCTCCAGCAGCCCCGTGTACCGACGAGTTTCCATGGCGCTCCTGCTGAAGACGTCGACGACTGGCTTGAACAGTTTGAACGTGTGGCCAACTTTAATCAGTGGAGTTCTGCCATGAAGCTGCGCAACGTATACTTCGCGCTGGAAGACGGCGCCAAAACCTGGTACGAGAACCGGGAGACCGGTCTTCAAAGCTGGGATGCCTTCCGCCAGCAGCTGCGCGATACGTTTTCCAGCCCCGACCGCCGCGAACGAGCGCGCCGCCTCCTGGAAGCCCGTATCCAAAAGCCCAACGAGAGCGTCGCCATGTTTGCCGAGGACGTGACCCGTCTTTGTCGGCGGGCTGATCCCGACATGACGGAGGCCGCGAAGTTGCGCCACCTGATCCAGGGGGTAAAAGAACATCTTTTCGCTGATTTGGTGCGGAATCTCCCCCAGACCGTTGGCGACTTCATCAGTGAAGCAACCCTCATCGAGCGAGCCCTGCAGCAACGTTCCCGACGAAACGAGTCTGCGTGCGTTCAGCCCTTCAGCTCAGTGGCCGCTTCGTGCAGCGCCAGTGACCATTCCTCTTTGCGAGAGTTGATCCGAGACGTAGTTCGCGAGGAGCTCCGGAAACTCCACATCATCTCGCCTGATCCCACAGCCGCTGCCCTCAGTGAAGTCGTGCGCGAGAAGATCCGGCAAGCGTTTGCACCGCCTCAGTTGCTGCCCGAGCGACGCCCTCTGAGTTATGCAGGAGCTGTCCGTCAGCCCGCGGTGCCTCCCGCGCAGCCTATCCCGTTCGACTCGCAGCCGCCGTCCGTTCTGCCGCCACCCTCCTACCAGCGGCCACCGCAGCAGGGACTCGCCATGCAATCACCGGTCCGGAAGGCCGCTATCTGGCGCACTCCTCGTCAGCGGCCGCTCTGCTTCCACTGCGGGGAAGCAGGCCACCTGTATCGGCGCTGCCCCTACCGTGAACTCCGGCTTCAGGGATTTTCACGTCACGCCCCGCGCCCACGGTTCGGTGAGCGACCTCGGGAAATCGAGGAATACCTTGCTGCCCAGCAGACTTCACCAACGGCCACCAACGGTCACCTTCTCCCGTCCGCTACTCGTCACCTAGCCGTCGTACTTTCAGCGATACGATGAGGGGACGGTCGCCAAGCCCACGCCGGGGAAACTGAAGGCGGCGACCTCAGGGGGGCAGGTTGCTGAAAAACGAAACCGACGTCCCGAAGACCCCCCCCCCCCCCCCCCCCCCGTGACGACGCAGCGTGATTCCGTGACAGCGATGCCGCCGCAGCGTGATTCCGTGACTCCGAGCTTCCCTCATACCGATGACACAGCTAGCGCCGACCTTCCCGTGCTTGTTGACGGGCACCCAGTGACTGCTTTAGTAGATACAGGAGCAGACTTCTCAATAATCAGCAAGAATTTCGCGGATCGGCTCGCAAAAGTTAGGACTGAATGGCCTAGACCCCAAATTCGTACTGCTGGTGGCCACCTTATGACACCTTTAGGGCGTTACACTGCGCGAGTCACCATTGCCGACTCCGTGTTTGTTGCGGTTTTCATTATTCTTCCCAACTGTTGCAAGGACCTCATCCTCGGCCTTGACTTTTTACGACAGCATGGTGCCGTCATTAACGTTCCTCGCCGTTTGGTCACGTTTTCACCGCCTGCACCGACTTCCGCAGACGCCGAACGACGCCACGAACCTTTGCGCATCCTTGACGCGGATGTAACCGTGCCGCCACGCTCATGTACTCTCGTTACCGTCAGGTGCGATGACCAGTCCAGTGCTGCAGGGATGGCTGAACACAACACTGAGCTGCTGCTCCCCCACGGCGTCTGTGTTGCCCGCGGTATCGTCCATCCGACCAACGGCCTCGCGGATGTACTCGTTACCAACTTCGGCAATGAGCGACAACGCATCGCTAAAGGGACCACGGTGGCCTACTTGGAAGATATCGCCGAAACTTCTGATTGCATCGCACTCCAGACCGGGACATCTGCCAGCCGAACGGCCCAATTCGCCCTCGATGTGAACCCCGCTCTATCACCTACCGAGAATAATCGACTTGTCGGGCTGCTCTGTCAGTTTCAAGACTGTTTCTCGTCTGCCTCCGCGGTCAAGCAGACGCCCCTCACCAAGCACCGCATAATAACCGACGAACGTATCCGACCAGTCCGACAGAACCCATACCGAGTGTCACCGCGGGAACGCGAAGTCATCGCTCAGCAGGTAGACGAAATGCTGAATGACGGTGTCATACAGCCATTGAGGAGTGCCTAGGCTTCACCTGTCGTCTTGGTTAAGAAGAAAGACGGCAGTCTGAGATTCTGTGTTAACTACCGCAAACTCAACCAGGTCACAAAAAAAGACGTCTACCCGCTACCACGCATTGATGACTCCTTGGACCGGCTGCGCCATGCGCGCTACTTCTCCTCGCTCGATCTCAAAAGCGGTTATTGGCAGATCGAAGTAGACGAACGGGACCGTGAGAAGACTGCGTTTGTCACGCCGGATGGACTTTACGAGTTCAAGGTCCTACCGTTTGGATTGTGCTCCGCTCCAGCGACATTCCAGCGAATGATGGACGCAGTCTTATCCGGCCTTAAATGGCAAACTTGTTTAGTATATCTGGACGACGTTATTGTGTTTTCCCCAACGTTCGAGGAACACCTCCAACGCCTTTCCACCGTGCTACGGGCTATAAGATCTGCCGGCCTCACGTTAAAACCGGAAAAGTGCCACTTCGGTTACGAAGAGCTCCTGTTCCTGGGCCACGCCGTCAGCCGTCGAGGTGTTCAGCCCGATCCCGCCAAAACTGCAGCCGTCGCCAACTTCCCTACTCCATCCGACAAGAAGACAGTCCGGCGTTTTTTGGGACTCTGCGCCTATTTACCGCCGATTCATTGCAAACTTTTCACGAATTGCTGCCCCGTTGACGCGTCTCACCCGAGATGATGTCACCTTCGCCTGGACAGACGAACAGCAAAAGGCATTCGATGAATTACGGCACCGCTTGCAAACAACGCCTGTGCTTGCCCACTTCGATGCCCATGCCGAGACCCTGGTTCACACGGATGCAAGCAACGTAGGCCTCGGCGCTGTGCTCGTACAGTGGCAGGATGGCGCTGAGCGAGTCATCGCGTACGCTAGCCGGACTTTGTCTCGTGCTGAAACCAATTATTCCACCACTGAGAAAGAGTGCCTCGCTGTTGTCTGGGCAGTGATGAAATTTCGCCCGTATCTTTATGGCCGCCGCTTCCAGGTCGTGAGTGACCATCATTCTCTTTGCTGGTTGACGAACTTGTGCGATCCCTCCGGACGCCTTGCACGTTGGAGTTTACGTCTACAAGATTTCGACATGACCATCGTGTATAAGTCCGGACGCCAGCACAACGACGCCGACTGCTTGTCCCGTTCGCCTATCCAGTCGGCGAACGAAGACGAAGAGCCCGACTTCCCTCTTATCGCAACTGTCGACGCAGTCACTGTTTCGCAGCGCCAACGTGAGGACCCGGGACTCGCTCCACTCATCGACTTCCTGAAAGCGCGTACTACGGAAGTACCCCGTCCCTTCGCCAGAACGCACTCCTCGTTTTGTCTCCTAAACGACGGGCTCTACAAGATCAACTTTTCTCCCACGGGAAGGGATTATCTCCTCGTCGTGCCAGACACTCTCCGCGACGAAGTCTTGCAGGCATGTCATGATGAGCCCACCGCCGGTCATCTCGGCTATGCTCGAACTTTGGCTCGCATTCAAAAGAGTTTTTACTGGCCCAAACTTGCGGCGGCAGTGCGCCACTATGTACGAACGTGCCACGATTGCCAGCGACGGAAAATACCGTCTGTAAGGCCAGCTGGTTTACTGCAGCCTGTCCAAGTGCCCAGACTTCCATTCGAGCAGGTTGGCATGGACTTGTTGGGCCCTTTTCCAACTTCCTCCTCGGGCAACCGGTGGATAATAGTCGCTACCGATTACCTCCCGCGCTATGCTGAAACAAAGGCCCTCGAACGAGGCACGGCAGCCGAAGCAGCGAAATTTTTCGTCGAGCGCATTGTCCTCAGGCACGGCGCCCCGTCAGTTGTCATAACGGACCGAGGCACAGCTTTCACGGCCAAGCTGCTGGAATCCGTCATGCAGCTGAGTGGCACTACCCACCGTAAATCCACCGCCTACCATCCACAGACGAATGGCCTGACCGAACGTCTCAACAAAACTCTCGCCGACATGCTGTCTATGTACGTGGACGTTGAACATCGGTCTTGGGATGACATCCTACCGTACGTCACATTCGCGTACAATACGGCACAACAAGAGACCACGCGCATGACGCCCTTCTCTCTGTTGTATGGCCGCGAGGTGTCCACCATGCTAGAGGCCATATTGCCCCTTAACGGTCATGACCCCGAAGCTGGTACCGAGGAATTTACTCAGCGCGCCGAAGAAGCACGGCAGCTTGCGCGACTGCGCATCCGGAACCAGCAAGGCCGAGACGCTCGGCGTTACAATCACCGCCACCGAGTAGTGACCTTCGAACCGGACGACATGGTGTGGGTGTGGACTCCGATTCGACGCCGAGGGCTTTCCGAGAAACTGCTAAAGCAGTACTTCGGTCCCTACAGAGTGGTCCGTCAGCTCAGTGACGTCACATACGAACTTCTTCCAGACGGCTCTTCTACTTCTCATCGCCGCCAGCAGAAGCCCGAAGTCGTCCACGTCGTGCGAATGAAGCCGTACTTTTCGCGCGAGCACCGCTAGCAGCCTACCGCCACGCCATAACCGCATGCTTCTTGTGACCGTTCATTTTCTCACCATCCTTGCTTACGAACTGCTTATTTTCTGCCATGTTCTTGTGATCTGCTTTTCTTACCTTCTTTTCTTGCGCATGCATCGGGTCGATGTTTTTTTTTTTTTAGGGTGGGGGGTAATAGGCGGCTGCTCTTCGCAAGTCGCGTGCACCGCCGAGTGAAAGAAGAAGATCGGTTCCGGCCTTCTCTGGGTGCTCTTGGCTTGTTCTCCGGTGCCGTCCACGTCACCCCCCATTAAAGCCTTTCGGTTACGAGCCCCAACGGCTACGTAACAATATGGACTACCAGACGTTCCTTAACGCAAGCTGACATCGCTCAAAACAGGGGCGTTTCTGCATTTCGCCTCCATCGAAACAAAGCCGCCATTGTCAGGATTCAACCTCCATCTTGTATCACCAGTTATATGCAGTGCCACTTAGCCACCGCGGCTTGTTAAAAATCTTTACGAACTCATTTCCTGAATACTGAAAGTAGTTGTCGAATCTAAGAACTTCATTTTGTGCGAGTATATGACGTGTTTCATGATTTTTCATGGCATGCTTCTTAACAAAAAGGACGATAGTTCAAAGAAGAGTTTTTATTGGCTCATTTGTTGGAAAGAATCACTTTTCCCATCCACCAGCCTGACCCAAACGACCCGTAGATAGTACCTGAATAAGTGTTTCGTCCTCTCCGCTGTTTGCCACTATGAACGAAGTCGCCCAACTAGCCGCACTTCTCAGGCATAATGATTTCCTGCCAAAAAGCTTTATATTCTTCAATACTTTAGAGTTAACTTCGTCCATGCCAGCTGTTTATGAGAGTTCTTTAGTTTCAATTAGTGGAATGATACCATCAGCAGAGAAGGTTGTGACTGACATGCTACTTGTCATGTTAATGGAAAAGGTAGAATAAGGTGTGCCCGTTCCCTTATTAAAAACGGATCAAGCGTGATTGTGCAGATGAGAACGGTCAAGATTTGCAAATATTACACCGGATTCGACAGCAATAAAACTTTGCGGAGCTGATGAGGGTGTATTACTTCCCAGAATATTTCAGGGCTGTGACGCATGTAGTATGTCAGGCACATAGCAGTGGAAAAAGGTATATCGTCTAGCCTGCTGCTTAACACGTACAATTCAGAGAAAAGCAGTGGAGTGAGCCACAACGCCTGCATAACGGCTAATGCTTCCAAGAGCCTGCCGAAACCTTTTGCTTTTTTCGCACGGATGGAATTCGAAGAGGAGAGACGAATGACAGTAGCTGGTATTAAATTCAGTGCGTTTGGTGTACAAGAGGATTAATAGTCTTCACTGCGCCGACGGAGAGGAGCTATAACATAATACTGTCACAAGATCTTGCATAGCATTCACATGGTAACCATGCTGTTTTGGTGCTGAAGTGAACAGGTTCACTTAGCGCATTAAATAAATTCGTTTTGAGGAAAACACAGACTAAGTAACTGCCTCACTTCTATGCGGACACTATTATCGCAACATGGGGGATAGCGAAGGTAATGAGAGAAGGAAGAGGGAAAGAGGTGCTGTATTTATTTATTTATTTATCTATTTATTACCTCAAAGGCCCCGTTTGTGGGGCATTACATGAGGGATGGGCGGATTACATGCAGATTATATACAGATTACAGAGTACATAAAGATTACAGGATACATAATGATTACAGGATCCATAAAGATTACAGGATACATAAAGACTACTGATTACATAATGATGGCCTCAATCTTTTTCTTGAAGTCGATGCAGTTGACGATGAGTACGGCTTCCGGCGGCAGATGGTTCCAGTCCCGAGATGATATGACAAAAAAAGAACGGAAATGAGATGTAGTTCTTGCAGCGGGTGGGTATACGGTCTTGATGTGGTTGTTGCGGCTAGAAGGACGATGAGGTGTTGATATGATAGATGATCCTAAAGGTGAATGATAGAACTTGTGGAATAGGCATAGTCGAGATATTTTTCTTCTACTTTCAAGGTTAGGCAAGGATGCTCTGGATTTTAAATAGGACACGCTAGTATAGTAAGAGTAGTCACAAGAAAAAAAACGGATAGCGCAGTTTTGAACTTTTTCAAGGATTATAGAAATGTTAGATTGATGAGGATCCCATACTGCTGATGCGAATTCTAGTTTATGTCGGACGAATGTTTTATAAGCTAATAATTTGATAGAAGGGGTAGCAAAACGAAGATTTCGACGTAGGAAGGCAAGGGTGCGGTTAGCGTCATTAGCGATGTTCGTGATATGCAAAGACCATGTTAGGGTATGAGTTAAGGTGATGCCAAGATACTTACAGGAAAGAACAGATGATATTTCAGAACCGAAAAGAACATATTTTGAGGGAATATGTAGGGGAATATGCCTGCGATGAAAAGAAATCATACATGTTTTAGTAATATTAAGGGACATTAGCCAATGCTTGCACCAAGTTTCGATTTGGGTTAGATCAGTTTGGTGGGTGTCAGAGTCAGTTCTGCTGGTAATAGGGCGGTAGATTACACAATCGTCGGCAAATAATCGGATGTTCGAGTTGACGTTAGAGGGAAGATCGTTAATGTAGATTAGAAAAAGCAAGGGTCCAAGCACTGTGCCTTGTGGTACACCTGAAGTAACGGGGGAAAGAGGTGACGATGATTTGTTAGCGTAGACAAATTGCTCTCTGTTGGTCAAAAAATTTTGTAGCCATTTTAAAACCAAGTGGCTAAGGTTAAGACATGAAAGTTTTAGTAGTAATCTTTTGTGGGGTACCTTAACAAAAGCTTTTTCAAAGTCAAGGAAGAGCGTGTCAACGGGAATGTTTAAGTCAAGATGAGAACTACGATCATTAATAAAAAGGGCTAGTTGGGTGTCACAGGAAAGTCCTTTTAGGAAGCCGTGTTGGTTAGGATGAAAAAACTTGACCGAAACTAAAAATTTAACGATGTGAGAATAAATAACATGTTCAATTAGTTTTGAACAGATGCTCGTAAGAGAAATAGGGCTGTAGATTTTACATGAAAACGATGAACCTTTCTTGGGGACTGGAACGATCTACTGATTTTCCAGTCTCGCGGAAGCACGCCTAATGATAATGACTGTTGAAAAACATGGCACAAGTGACACTAACCACGTTTTTAGTATTTTTTAGCACTTTAGAGTTCAAGCCATCAATGCCAGATGACGATGACACTTTCAATGATTCAATTAGTTTCCTAATACCATTGCTATAGAAAAAAATGTCTGGCATAGCTGGATGATCGAAGACAGGGAAGTGCGGTAATTCGCCGTCCGGTTCGTTAGTAAAAACTGAACAGAATGTTCCGGAATGAGATTGTGGTCCTCATCATGTAAAGCAATAGGTGTGTTGCGTGAAGGATTAATGGATTTCCAAAACTTATTAGGATTAGTGCGAAGCATAGAAGGTAATACTGATGAAAAAAAGGAACGTTTAGTTCAGTTTACCAGAGATTGGAATGTTTTTTCAGCACAATGGCACTTTTTCCATGAGCAGTCAGTGTTCACACGTCTGGCTGTACGGAAAAGCCTTTTCTTCTTGTTATTAAGGCGTTTCAGATCGTTGTTAAACCACGGTGACGATGATTTTTCTGTGATCGTGATAGTAGGGATGTGCTTATCTATTAGTTGATGCATTTTGTGTATGAAAAGAGA
Organism: Amblyomma mixtum; assembly: GCF_055824585.1. Taxonomy (NCBI): domain Eukaryota; kingdom Metazoa; phylum Arthropoda; class Arachnida; order Ixodida; family Ixodidae; genus Amblyomma; species Amblyomma mixtum. The sequence continues at coordinate 148,650,112 of NC_143012.1, forward strand.
CCAGTTAGTTTCTACTGACCGGCTTGAAAAGTCATGGACGAACCACGCCCCAAAATCAGCTAGTTCTGTGTTCATGGCAGCGTAGCTACCTTTGTCGTATAATGTCAGTGTTTTTTTGATTTTTTTCAGGCTTGGGACTTGGAATGAAAATGTGCTTAGTATAATGGAGTGGTCACTAAGTCCGGGTAAATGAAGTGGCGTAGAAACTTTATCAGGGTGGGAAGTGAGAATGAGATCGAGAATGTTGGAGGAATGATCAGTTTGCCTAGTAGGTTCAGATACGACTTGAGACAAGCCAAAGGTTAGGCACGTGTTAACAAAGTCACTTACAATGTTATTTTTTGATGTAATGGTGGGAAGATCGGACCAGGTAATGTCAGGAAAATTGAAGTCACCATAAAAAAGAATGGGAATGTGCTGATAGGACGTAGTAATCACGCGGAGTGCTTCGTGTAAGTGAGCAACAAAGGAATCAGTTAGATCAGGGGGTCGATAGCAAACACCAATGATAACAGGAGGGAACGAGGCATGACACTTAATGAAAAGGAGTTCGAGAGGGGAATCAAGTTTCATCTCTAGTGGAGTGTTCCGGAATAATTTCTAACACTGGGGATGTTTAACGTATACGGACATCTGACAGCAACAGGGTGCCTTTTGCATTTCACTTCCATCATAATGCGAGTGCTGTGGCCGGTATTGAACCCAGCGCCGTGAGCCGCTCTTGTGTCCCACTCCACATCCTCCTGAGTCCCAGGTTCTTGAAACATCCTCTATGAAGCCGGCCGGCAGCAGCGCCGGCGAGTCGACCCTGAATGAGCCAGTAGCAGCCGCAGAGCAATGCACGGTGTGTTCTCCTGTTCGCCGATGGTGCCTTTTCCTCCCAAATTCGCCCTTCCGGGGCATGCCGAGCAGAAGCGGAACACCGGGGAGTGCTCCGAAACGAGGGCATGAAAACATGCAAACGTCTCTCTGCTTCAGGGCAGAAGCACGCTCGAAACGTAGCCAAGTAGATAGAGATGCCACAAGTGCTGCTAATTTACGGCGACAACCTCTGTCGAGGTGTCGGTTAATGCGGTTAGGGCGACGTCCGCCCGTTCTCTTTTGCACTTGGCAGTTCGGCGCGTCAGTCGCCCGAAAGGGCAGAGTGAGCGCACTTGTGACGGGACCTAACTTCCTGCATCGGTGAACTCTCTATACTTTCGCTGTAAAACGGCGCTTTGCGTAAAGGATTGTTGCAAGATAAATTTTCTCGGCCGCGTATTGGCATTCCGTGCTTATGCACTCGGTCCGAAAAGAACGACGCGGAAAAGTCTTCGTCCTTTTCTTCTATTCGTTTTTTAGACCTTCTGAACCACTGTTTCTCGAGATTTTCACGGAAGGTGGTCTTTAGGATGAATTCTTCATGCCTTCGTTCGTTCACCTTAGTTTCAAACATGAGCGTTCTATCTTACAGAGATCGATTAAGATATTAGGCTTGAAAAGAAGCAAGGAAAGTTGTTAGTTCATTCGTTAATGCTCTTTGTTCACTTTATCAAAAATACTGATAGTATTTTTGTGAGTGGCACGTGGTTCTGGCGAAAAACAAAATATGGCAGGGTTAATCTTGCGATCATTGATTTCTGACGCCCAATAACAGATGTCAAGCTTTGACGATAGCTTCCTTCTATCGGACCTACAACACTAATCAAATCTACTCCAACGTATGTCGGCAACTTAATAAGCTGCGCGAGGGTACCGTTGAAACATACGCGAATGAAATTCCTTGCTTCAGTGTTAGCACCCGTTTCGTTAAAGCAACCAATATTTTTGGAAATACAACATCGCTGCAAAGAAAGATATGTTTATTAGAGTGTGCTGCAGCAAGATAACGCAAATATTATTTAACTGTAAACAAATTTCCGGGTTACTAGTACCTGAAAAGCGCTAGCAGACCCCAACCAGTGCTGCATCTGGTGAGGCTAGAATGACAAGCCGAAGAATTTCGAATCCCGAGTCATGATCAGTCGGAGCGCCTGCTTCTTTGCAGTACTGAGAATTGTCAAAACTGTGGAGGTCTATGGGTATTTCGGCGAAGGTAAGGGCGATAGTCGACCACGTTTTTGTTAGGATGGGCTTGGGCAGATCATGTAATGCGAAGCAAGACAACCGCTGGTCCTTAAGGGTAACGGAGTGGATTCCAGGAGCGTAGCAGGGGGCGGCAGAAAGTTAGGTGGGCAGATGAGGTTGAGAAGATTGCAGGGATAAAAGGCCGCGGCTGTAAAGGGACAGGGTTAATTGGAGAGACATGAGAGAGGCCTTTGCCCTGCAGTGGGCGTAGTCAGGCTGATGATGATGATGAATGACATGAGAGCTGACATGATATCCGGTTTCAGGAGTTAAACTTTCGACGGGTGGCCTGCCTGGGCTGGTAGGATGCTAAACGCGATCGACGAATACCGATGGCATGATGGCGGATGATCGCATATAGTAATTGGCGATACGAAGAGCACTTCGCGTCTGCGTCCGCTCGTCCGGCGACGCGTTGCCAGTAGAGGCGGTAACTGTGACTTCTTAACAAACAAAAGTGTTCAGTTAAGTACGGGACAAGATACAAGGCCGTTGAAGAAAACACGGTTTAAAGAAAAGGCGCGTTAAAAGCGCCCGAGACTGACTATGAGCGCTCTCCTATACTTCGTCACAGCTCGTTTTCGGTAGCTGGGTGGACCTGAACTATTTCTGCTCTCTCCAAATTTCAACCAATAACAGTGCAAAGGCCATATACGAGGGGGTACCCAAAAGAAACCGGACTTATTTTTGTTTGAACTTATTTGTTCACATTTTAAGCACAGACCTTCAATCTCCTTCAAAGTATTCCCCACTTGCAATGATACGCTTGTCGAATCTTTCATTTCATTTTTCAAAACATTGTTTAAATTCATCTTTTGTGATGCTTGACAGTGCCTCCGTCGTTTTTTTCTTCACCTCAGCAACATCAGCGAAACGCTTTCCATTCACCTATTTTTTCATTCTAGGAAACAAAGAAAGTAGCACGGGGCAAGGTCGGGAGAGTATGAGGGTTGAGGAGTAGGGGTCATGCCATTTTTGGTCCAAAATTGTCGTAGCGACAGGGCTGTGTGAGCAGGGGCATTGCCATGATGGAAAAACCAGTCACCCGACCGCCGCAAATCTGGCCCCTTCCACCGCACACTGTTGCCCAATATTTTCAAAACATCCAAGTAGAAAGCCCGGCTAACTGTCTGACCCTGCGGAACAAATTCTCAATGAACGACTCCTCTCACGTCGAAAAAACAAATCAGCATTGTTTTGAGGTTTGGTTTCACCTGACGAGCTTTCTTGAGGCGAGGTGAATTTGAAGTTTTCCATTGGCATGATTGTTGCTTTGATTCAGGATTCGATTCAGGAACACTTGAGTTGTCCCCATTGCATCGTCCTTGTACGTCTTTCTTAATATTTCAGGAGTTTCCATTCAACTTTTTCCGAGCAAAAATCAGAATTTCACCGGCGCACGCTGTTCACGAAAATCAGCCATTGCAAAAACGACGTTCACACAAAACAGTCGTCACTCTAAAACTCTGCCTAAACTAGTCTGACCTCCTTCAACGACGGCACTCGGCTTAATGACTCTGGAATGTTCGTTCTATACGCTCCTAGTGTCAAAACGCGGTACCACAGAAGCTTTGCCGACCAAAAAATTTAGTCCGGTTTCTTTTGGGTACCCCCTCGTATACACAAGTGGGCGAGGCCCAGGGCTCGCCAGAGCAAGACGGGTGGTACCCCGCACCTCAGGGAACGCGCAGGGCGCTGGGTTTGGTGTTCACAGCTCCTTAAGTGTCTAACCCATTGAGGCTCCCCCACGGCAGCTTTACTGTCTCATCTGATAGTAAAAAAAAACACTCACTCATTTCTACAGCCGGATTATTTAAGATGCCGCCGACTTCCATGACGATCCCAATTGAGTGGTGGTCGTCCGTTCTAACAGAAAAAAAAACTGCGGCCCCTTTGCGACCTCAGAGAGCATCCGAAGCAGGACTCGCTGGCATTGTTCCCAACCCTCGCTACTGTTGCGGCTCCCGGCGAAAGGGGGAAACGAGCCACCGGCGCCGTAAGCTTTTAACCTAACACTACGAAATGCAGTAATGACTATGAAGAAGAGAAGTTTACCTGGCGCGTGACGCGTGGACAGTTTCTTATTTTCTCACGACGAGATGATTGCTATGCGGTTTTTTCTATTTCTTCGGATGTCGTCTCGCGTTAAAAACATTTAGCGCCAATAAAGAAGATTTTGAAGCGGAGGGCGAAGGCTATGACTTCTATCTTGCAAACGTAACAAAGTGCTTCCTAGCAGCTCTGACAGGCCGAGGAACATCTTCACCGACACTAATATCAGTACCCTTCAACTTGTGTCCATTTGACGACAGTATTTGTTTCGTTCACGGAATGTGAATTTCACGTTGATTGGACATTAACGGTTAGTAGATTAGCGATCGATGTAAAGAGCATGTTGAATTTGCTTTCTGTCTATATTTATGTTCACAAAGTTGTGACAGTGAAGAATAATTAGTTTTTCCCACTGAGCAAAGGCTTCAGATCACTTCGTATCGCGTATATATAAACAAAAACTACATTTTTTCTTCACAGCCTCCTATCCGCACCAACGAGACGACTTTCAAGGCTACATATATTGGCTTTCACGATATCCCTTTTGACTCTGTCAAGTTCACTTTTCGGAGGCATTAAATTTTCGTAACGGCTTACTAATTGTGCCGTTCGTTTGCTCAAGGGAAATATTGTCCTGTCTCTAGGTAACAGTTAATGCTTCAGATCTTGAATTTATGAGATTGGTTTACCATGTCTAGCTTTTCATTTGCAGTTTAGTTAATACTGTTACGAGGTGGCAAGCCTAGGAAGAGCACGACATGATGACAGATGATAATACGGTTTAATGGCTGTGGGCCTAGTACGAGCGCTCCGTCCCGCGCCACTGCCCTCTTCTTCTTCGTAACAATACGGCATCGGTACGGTTACGACCAGAGTGAGTTTGAGTGTCCTGCAAAACAACAGCGGCGAGCGAATCACAGACGCGCATTCAGTTACCACGGAAAGGCGGATCTAAAGGCTAAGTAACTGCATCAAAACGTAATTACAAGATTTTATAGAAAAAAAAGAGCTTCCGGATTTGTACTGGGTAGGATTTGGACGGAAAGTTCGCAATGTTTCGGATGAGTTCTGCTTCATGTTCGGCTTCATGTTGGCCGCTGTTTCTGAACGATGTTCCCATAGTTTACCGAGAAAGGGAGCTAAAAGCATTTCATGGTTAACACATACCTATCGCGGGGTCAGCGAGGCCCGTGCCTTGTGCAACGCGGCCGGTTCCACTTTATTTTGTTCCGCAATCGGCGCTAATGGCCGTGCTGCTAGAGCCGTCAGCGATGGGAACATGTAGCTGTCACAGCTTCGCGAATGGGCTGTTAGCTACTGGAAGGAGTAGTACCAATGCAATGCGCTACTTTTCGGTGTCAAAGACACTGGCGAAAGTACTCAGCTTAATTAAAGGATGAAGAGTTGTTTTTGCACGATGAAATACCGTCATAAACCGGACATTTTGCGCAAGCGGACAAAATGAAAATCTCTCATGCGTATTGATTGGGAGCGTCTGTGGCCGCCTGACATAGTTTGTTTCATAACAGCATAAGCTGACAAGCCTTCAGCTTTGGAAAATGGCTTGGCGCAGCTTCCATCTAAGCAGAGAAAGTTCGGTTCCGTTACAAAGTTCCGCTTGATTCTGTGTGATCGAGGCGGTCCAAGCCAAAACTCAGCGTACGCCTTTCGACCACCGAAGCAGGGCACTCACACGGGAGCTGTGCAACTCTCTTCGCAGCCACATCTTTCACAAGCGAGACTGTCGGCCATCCCAGTCCGGAACGTGTATTCCTTTCTAAATGCAACACCGAGCCAAAGCCGCCGATGCAATGTTTCTTCATGACGCGGTATATTGTGCTGAAGACGAAGGCGAAGTCCAGGATGCAATGCCCTGACGCGGCGGTTGAAAAACTAGCTAGTGTTCCACGCAGATAGTGTGCGCTCCAGCACCAACCTGCGTAGCTCACGCGCTGCGCCAACTCTTGGTATAGGAATACAGACTTGAAGTCAATCATTGTGGACAGATTGGGCAGCCTCGTCCGCATGGTTGTTCCCTTCGATACCGCAGTGTCCTAGCAGCCATTCAAAAATGATGTTATGACCTTTCGATATGACGCAGTGGTACAGCCCGCGAATCTCGGTCGCGAGTTGTTCATGCGACCCGCGGGGTACAGCACTTTGGAGGCCTTGAAGCGCTGCTTTAGAATGGTGCACTACGTCATTCGCCCCATCAAAAAACAAGGCCGCACATATCTATGTCACGATACATGAAAATTCATCGATCAAATTAAATAATTTCGCTAATATCGCCTTTCAAAATCATTTGACATCGGCTGTTCACTTAGAACACTAATTTCCTTGATACGAAACGTGACATCACCGTAGGCCAGTAATTTATCCTCTCCAGCTGCTCTGTGACCTAACCCGCATATTCTGCTTTTGAATGAGAACATTTTGAGTTTAAGCGCATGTAATTCCGAAGAGGACAGAATAAAATTCACATAGAAGCTACTTTTAGGTTTCCTGATAATACACTGTGGGTATGCAATGCATCCAGACGAAGATGATTCGTCTTACCGAAGCGCGGGCTAGAGGACTGGGGCTCCCCTCACCCCCCTTTGTTCATCAGGGTGTTACTTGGGCTTGTTTGTTCTACATGACGGAAAGGAACAACGTAGAGACAGGGCGAAGAAGATGGACGACACCGACACTGACTAGCAGCTGAAATTTATTCGTAGAGTACATATTCTGTGCGCGCCTTCAAATAAGCTTTAGGTGCAAATCAGCGCCTGTGTCGTCTATCTTCGTCATCCTGTCTCTGAGTTGTTCCTTTCCGTCTCTTGCTCATTCTTTGTTGTAAAGAATCCGATGTTCCTTGCGCTCGCTGTACCTTGTTTCCTGGATGTGCCACTGTTCTTTTTTATGCTTGAAAGGTAGCTTTGCACGCAAGTCTGCAGTTAGAGCTTTGCGCGCAAGAACAATAGATCTCAAAAGCGTGCCATACAGAAGTCATTTCAGTATAACACATAATGCTTGTGCAGCTTTTTTTCACACACTTTAATACGTTGAAACATGTTTAGAACTGTGAAGCAGTTCTAAGAAAAGACTTGAGAAAAAGCCCGCTGCATATTGTCAATGATAACGATGTAGAAATTTTGTTGTCGGATTCACCATTACATTAGTTTGCTATCCCATATTTGCTGATGTTATCCCGCATCCTGGCAGCAATCTCCATATTCCTTGACTACTGTTGTGACAGGTGTGAAAAACTGAAAAGGGCTGGAAAATATACAATTTACAAAACAAAGGCATCTTTGGAACCCTTCTGTGCTATCGCCAAAACGTCCTGGCAAGAAACTTGCTCTCATCTGGACGTCACTATTTCTGGATCGCATGAGTCTGTCGACTGTTTTCCTAAGTGTGAATGCAGAAAGCGGAAAGCTTTTGGTGGATGCGCATTTGTATTACTTAACAACGAAGCTTGGAACGTAGACAAACTGTAACATGAAGAACGTGCTATGAGCCCTCTGCCAAGGTGAAATATGTCGGGAAGCCAGTCCATCTGAAGCCTGTTTGTATGTCAGGGAAGCATACGAGTTCGCTTCGAGGCAAAGGTGAAGGAAGTGTACGCGTTGGAGCATCATACACACAGCAGCTAATCAGTTAATTAGTGCTCTGGTTCAACATACTTTACTGCAATGTATTTTGTAGCACCAGGAATTTCCCGCCAAACAAACAACACAAAAAGCTTCCAAAGAGCACTGAAATGTCGCTTTGTCGGTATATACAACATCCAAAACGTCAGAAAAACGTAAAAACCACGCTCATGTTGCCAGAGCATAAACGACGGCGAGTTGGCAACGATGTGTGGCAAAAAACAACAACGCAGGCGCAATTCATTTAACCCACAGACAAAAAGTGAAACGTTGTTTAAGTTCTTTTTTATAATGTTTGTCTGGTTTCTATATCGTTCTAATTTTATGATTAATCATTGATTTTTAATGCCATAATTACTGCCATACATGTATTCTGACCAAACTCTAGGAATCAAGTTTGAGATGGCTTACACCTCCGCGATAATGCTAACATCGCAAGCTTATTTTGCACTCATTCTGGTCATTCAAAGTGTAAATGTTAATTAGTACCTTTACAAGGGGGTGCCAAATCAGGAGTGGCCAAACATGCCACTGGACAATTTAGAAGTTTTATCGACGCATCAGAAACCAGGCAAAGACTACATAATTCCGAATGCCCAGTTAGGAATTAAAGCTCAACAGGGAATGTTTTTAGGCAAAAGTGTAGTGACAAAACAGTTGCAGTAAAACATGGAAAGCAATGGACGCGTTTTGTACACGTCAAGGAGCAAAAAACATGCATTGTCTCGTTCTAGTAAACATGAAGTGCAAAATCTCTGGCCCAGTGATATCACTACCTTCCACAATAAGGCGAATGTCCGAATCAACATGGTAAGTTGTGCGAGTTGGGGACGTTAGTCAAAGGTAAATAAAATCAAAGTAAACCCAATTAAATCCACAGCCATTATATTTCGAGCTTATAATAAAGAAGTTCCTCCCCTAGATTCACTCATTTTCCAAGACCAGCACATAGAGATAGTTCATGAGCATAAGGTTCTAGGTGTATACTTCTCTTCGCATCTTAAATGGGACACTCATATAAACCACATTTCTGAAAAGCTCTCTACTGTTACTGGTGTAATCTCACGCTGTCGCACATTGCTCCCCATAAGTATTAAACTGCAAATTTACTATGCTCTGTTCCTTTCTCACGTGAACTACTGTACTCTAGTATGGGCAACAGCGAAAACAGATATGAACAAGCTTCTTGTCTTGCAAAGAAAAATTATTCGTCTCATCGTAAACTTAGCACCAACGTCAAGTATCAAACCCATAATAACATCACTTAATATGATCCGTGTGGAAACACACGGATCATATTTCGGTTATTTCGGTTCGGCAGGTATGGGTAATTTCTTGGTAAAACTTGCATCTCTTGAACACCGCACTGCAATAGTAAACACACGTGGTCCCTACCACATTTTAGAACAGACTACAAATTACAATACTTGGCTCATAATCTTCCCGTTTTTCTCAACAAATATAAAGACACTGTTGGTTTTAGTCCTAAGCAATTGAGAACCTACTTCGTGCAAATATAATCTATCCATACATGAGTTCTTACTTTAAACATTGTACTCGAATTTACAAACTTTCTGCCTTGTTGAGCTTTTTCCATCGATTTCATTTTTAACCACTTTTTTGTTTTGTTTTCATCTCATGCTTCAGTGACGTATGCATTGTATAAACCCTTTTAATGAACTTTTCAAATTTGATGTTTGCTCCTGCTATGTTGTGTACTGGTTTCCTGGGCATTTGTCAAGCTGTTCGTACAGCTTTTAGCCCAGGCGACCATCCACTTGTTGAAAAATAAATTTGATTTAATTTGATTTGAACTACAGCGCGACGAAACGGACATAGAAAAAATAAACACGCAAGTACACAGCACAGCGCTATCTTGTGTTCCTTTCTTCTATCTCACGTTCGTCGTGCGGTCAGCATCAAGGTGTTCGTAGTTAATCAAGATGAGGAAAAGAAGGCAGTCGCAGGTGTCGCGTTGAGGTCAGCGAGAGACGACCCGACGTGGAGGGATTCAGCGCATAATGGATACCTTATACCCCTCAATAATCGCTCTGGCACAGCATGATGAAAATCTAGCTCTTGCCCCGCCGCGGTGGCTCAGTGGTTACGGCGCTCGGCTGCTGACCCGAAAGACGCGGGTTCGATCTCGGCCGCGGCGGCTGAATTTCGATGAAGGCGAAATTCTAGAGGCCCCTGCACTGTGCGATGTCAGTGCACGTTAAAGAACCCCAGGTGGTCGAAATTTCCGGAGCCCTTCACTACGGCGTCCCTGATAGCCTCAGTTGCTTTGGGACGTTAAACCCCAATAAACCAAACCAAACCAAAATCTAGCTCTGCATTTGTTATTAAAAATTGGGAACGATCCTAAAAGATGATTTTTCCCCGATCAAGATAAATCTCATTACTGCGGAAGTATTTAGTTGAGCAAAATATTGTCCATTACGGAAATATGAAATGAATGATTGTGAAGATTAATGAAGCTGAGAGACAATTTTCTTGTCCTTTTCTTGCCTCTGGCGGCTGGTACGGACAGCATGTCTCTTCTGACGCCTTCACAGTTTAGTAAATACGTTGCCCAAGATGTAAACAAGCAACTGATGGTGACACATTTTCACATGCACTCTGGTGTAAATAGGCTGTCCAGTTGATTTATTTTTTAGCAAACTTAACAATCTCCCTTCACGTCATCTTCCAAACCAAGACATGGTGCCGTTGTGATATTGATGTTCTGCAAAGAGTACGGAATATTTCCTTTTATATCATCCGCAACGCGAAACGTGGAGGAGGGTGAAAAACTTGTGAAAACTACTTGTGAAAAACAAGTATTATTCCGAACGGTCATGTGACCACTGCTTTTGCAACGGCGATATCAAAATGTGCACCGTGAAACTGGCCTGTCAAACTTTTTCTACTCTCTATCGCTCACCTCATCGAAGCTGAGAAGATTTCTTGACAACTTTGAGCTCAAGATTTTTTTCAATTCATAGCACTTTTTTTCTTGTATAGCGGAAGGTTTCAATATCGATACGAGCAAAATCAGTACAGCGCTGCAGCAGCTGCTATTATTGCGCAAGGCAACAGATTTTGAAAACGCCATCAGGAGCCGTAGTCTATGAGCTGTCCATTTTAAAATGGCCATTTCGCGTCCGTCTGGCCATCTGTCGTTGTTATCTCGGATGTACCCGCGGCTTTTAAGCGTCTGTAGCAAGCGACCCAGCCATTTCGTGACTGGCGACAAGCGGCCACTGGTGAGGTGCATCGCCGCGCTGTCAACACCAGGCAACTGGACCTGCCCACTGGCGGCCATTGACTGTGACATGCAGCCAACAGTGAGTTCAGGTCGCCTTCTACAGAATGGCCGAATCGCTTTCCACAGACGCTTCATAACAGAGGGTACATCCTAGGGAACAATGACAGACGACACGGACGCGAAATGCCCATTTTAAACTGTAAAGCTTATGGAACACTGTACGGCCTCGGTTGTGTTACGCGCATCACTTCCACCTGTTTTCTTGTGTTAGACCTCATGGTTACGAATATTGAAACTGCACACTTCACTAGCCGTATTCGAGTGAACATTAAACACAATTGGCGAGTTCTGCCGCGTCTGAAAAAGAAACCCGGTTGAAGGTAAACATCAAGGCTCGCCGGCAACTTATTCCCCTGACTTCTTCAGAAATCGCATTGCTTTAGCGATTTGGGGCGCCGTCTGCCGAGAAAAAAATAGCTGAAACCGCTAATTGCAAATCTGAATTTTTTCTTTCTACGATGACTGTTTCCCTTTTGTTAATATAATGCTACGTAAGAGCGCGCGTAATACCTTGGATGACCTGTCGCCTTACATGACTCGTGAAAAAGAAACATAAAATGTTTCCTGCATTCATTGAAAGTCAGGATATGGATATAATGGCAATGGACAAATCACTGCACAACCAAGTGAATAGAGAGATGAAAATAGCTATGATCTCTTATATATTCGATAAGCAACATTTTCGCAACACCCTCCCAAAAATTGGAGGGGGTTACATTTGCGTTTCAATGGATACACAGACGGTCAGCACAAGAGAAGCTTAATAATATACGGGAAATAAATATCGGGGTCATATTTAGCTAGCTAATTCAATACGTTTTTCTCCGAAGTAGGTCGTAGCCGACTCAATATTGCCCTTTCTTGTTTTCTGGGCGATAAGTTAGCGGGGTGAATGTTTCATACACAACAACTCTGGGCAAAAAAATTTTGAGCGGTAAATTGTTTGTGAACACAGTTTTTTCGTATAGTGAAAGTTTTCGTTATAGTAATCAATATATCCGCTAATCACCCTACAGCAGTCTTGCATTTTTTTCGCACTAACGTTTTTCCTATCGTCAAAAGCGTTCTCCATTGGTTTTCTATGCCACTGTAAACTGTTCGAAGCGATCAATAGAAACACATTAAAGTAAGCTTTTGCTACATATCTGAAGAGTAGGTCATTACTTTCAACAATTACTTAACAGTGTCATACAATTTTCTCATTTTCAACCTTCAATTTCCACCATGTCCGAGAATGTTGGACATGTGTAGGCCAATGGACGAAAAAAGTTTTTTACAATATGCACCTATTTAAAGAATACAAGTAGAATTGACGCCCACAACGTTCGAATTCGGCCAGTGAAATATATTGAGACATAATTACGCCATGCCCAACGTGTATATAAATAACAATCCACATAAATCAGCACTATTCTCTGCCGATATGCAGCCACGGCAGCCGTGATATATAAAATAGGAGATATAAACACTTCCAGCAAATCTGGCCAGTATCTGCGCTCGCTTATTTATCTAGGGCTAAAAACTATTTCGCCCAAGTCTTCATATCTCTTTTTAAGCATTCCGTGATAAATGATTATCATTATGGCTTTACACAAAACAGATCCACGGAACGGACGTTGCTTGTAAAAAATATACATATTTAAAAACATCGTGACACAACTTCTAACCCTTTGAATGTATTTTTATTTCAGTAAAGCCTTCGATTCCTTGGCTAAGAGCAATCTCTCTGCAGAACTATATCACGGGGCCATACGCGCTCATGCCCTGAGCCTAAATAAATCATACTTGGGTTCTCGGTATCAGTACGTAGTCGTTAATCATTGCTCCTCGGAGATTCTAAGAATTGCAAATGCCGTTACTGTGGGTAGCGTTTCGGAGCAGCTCCTGTTTAATATATGCATAAGTGGTGTATCCAACATCAGTAGCCATGCAAAGCACATTATATATGCAGATGGTACCGGCTACTTGTTCTTTTCCAATGGTACACAATATTTAATACACGCGCCAAACCGCGTACTCCCCTAACTTACATACCACGTTGTCATCATTTAACTCACTAAATATAACTAAGGAAAAAAGCGTAACCGGTACTCCTTCACCCTAAAAGAAAGCATGTATTTAAACACCTCTGTCTATGCCTCTGTGGCACTGTGATCGAGTACGTGGAGGCCTGCCAAACCCGTCAAGCTCCCCATAATTCGCTGCTTTTTTTCTCGACACCCTGGTTTTTTAGGCCCGCAAACTGAAATAGAGATTGATTGATTGATTGATTGATTGATTGATTGATTGATTGATTGATTGATTGATTGATTGATTGATTGATTGATTGATTGATTGATTGATTGATTGATTGATTGATTGATTGATTGATTGATTGATTGATTGATTGATTGATTGATTGATTGATTGATTGATTCCGCAGAGTGGATTCGCCCTCATCTCTCATAACCGCAAACAACATTTTGGACACTAGAAAGCAGAATTCTTCTTAGGCTACGGTTCCTGTTTCTGCTGCAAAATCAACATTTAAGCGTCGGTTTGGAGCAGTTCATTAACTCACGCTTGGTTCGTCAATCTCTAAACGCCCATATTTAAAACAGTTTCAAGAACTCGCTTTTCCCGCGCACTATCACCCTGTGGAATGCGCTCCCAATAGAAGTCTTTGCTGCTGTTGACGCAAATGCATTTGAAGAACGTGAACGGAAAGCACTGCCTTAAATTAGACGTTTGAAGATTACTTCCTCCTTTTGCTATGTTGTTTCAATGCACTTCTGTTTGTTTTCTTCCTTGCTCATGGCAACGCTGCATTGCATTTATATATTTAATCGTGTATTGCCCTCCTGCTTGGCCTTCAATGACTGCAGTGTGATTTACATAAAAATTGATTGATACATGTTGATCTCGGCGAAAGTCACTGAGGTTTGAGCAAAACGTTTACACTTAACAGGGAACCACCAGTTAAGAATTCATAATGCGTTTCCCATGCCCATCTTTCGTGGAGGTCAATGACTAGCGTCCTTTGTTGGCCGCCAGCAGTGAACACCGCGTAACTCACTACAGGTATTTTACACTTGTAATCTAAAATAAACCTAGGACGTTCAAAGAGATTTTGCGGGAACATGGTTATTATCATGGTCGTCTGTTGCTGCTCCCTACAAAACCTGGCGCATAAAATGCTTCCTGCGGTCATATAATTCCCGAAGGCCTCATAAAATCAACGAGATATGCCGGGAATTCGAAATTCCCGTGATAATTCTGAGTGTTCTGCTCCATGCCGCACGCGGCGGCAGCCGTTCACACTAGGAGCATTTGTCCAAATTTCCTGGCTTGGCAACAAGCCATAGAGAATGCAGACGAAGCATAGAGCTCAATGTCACTACGCTCAAGATAAGTTGCACATACTGTAAAGCGCTAACAGGCGATACAGTCTCATAATTCTTTGTGCTCAACGTTCTGTACCCGTAGCTGCTCTCATCATCATCATCTTCATCAGCCTGACTACACCCACTGCAGGGCAAAGGCCTCTCCCATGTCTCTCCAATCAACCCCGCTCTGTGCCAACTGCGGCCACTCTATCTCCGCAAACTTCTTCATCTCATCCACCCACCTAACTTTCTGCCGTCCCCTGCTACGCTTTCCTTCTCTTGGGATCCCCTCCGTTACCCTTAAGGACCAGCGGTTATCTTGCCTTCACATTACATGCCGTGCGCTAGCCCACCATTTATTATTATTGATTTTCACTGGGATGTCATTTACCGTCGCTTGCTCCCTCACCCACTCCACCCGCTTCCGATCTCTTAACGTTCCACCTATCACTTTTCTTCCCACGGTTCGCTGCGCAGTCCTTAACTTAACCCTCTCTTCGTTAGCCTCCACATTTTTTTCCTGTCCAGAGTAATGATCAACTTCACTACAAAAGTTTTTCAATACGGCGGAACTGCGCTTTCAGCCAGTATAAAAAGCCGTCCTCCATTCGCTCTGAAGAGGTTCTTCTGGACTTATGCCATTATTTAGCTTTGTTTCCTTGTTCTCGGGCAAGGAACGCGGCTTTTATTGCGATAGCGTCAAGTGCTCCGTTCAGCAGAAAACGCGGCGTCGTCGTCGTGAGTGAAGAATTCCTAGGGAAGCATCTAAATGGGAGGTGGGCCACCTGGTTTATGTGACCTTGTCCCGTGGTCACAACATGCCCTCCAGATTGCGAGCAAACTGCCCACCACGCCTGGTGGCAATTAAATGATGACCGGTAGCGACAGGTTACTCGGGAAGAGCAAACTAGGACTCTCACAAGCCCCAACCGTGGCTGTGTCCGAAACAGCCAACAGGCGGGGCAATGGCGCTTTGCTTAACAGCTGCATCACTGCGCCGCTCGGGCTATGAGGACTCCCAGGGACGTATGAATGCAGAAAATGACCAATTGCACATTGTGGGAATTAACTGGCCAACGCTATTGCATCATAATTTTAAAGAGTAGCTGAAGCGTCTCCTTAAGTTTTTTTTTTTTCCTTCAGCGAACTTCTGAGCGCCCTGAGGAGATTTTCATTTATGTAAAATATCACCGCCTAAAAAAGAAGCATGCAGTGTCTTATTTTGATTAGCAGAAGCAAATGAAGAACCTAAGTTGGTGTTAAAGGCATTTAGCTCTCATCAGCCACAAAACTCAATGAATGCATCCTGTACCCAAGGTCTCGGCGTTCAACTGATACCACCGAAAATTGAGCAAGGTCGTGTTGGCTGTTCTACCCTTTGAAGCAATAAGTGCTTTTACCCACCCGTCTCTAGAATCACTACTAAACTTCTTACCGAAATCACTCTCAAACCAATGCCGAACCCAAAGGGGACAGTTAAGCGGGAAGAAACGAGAATCTCAGTACGTAAAGTACTCATGCACGAGAAACACATTGCGAACCGTCCCAGTCTGCATTCGTACCCACACAGGCGCGAACCCAGCGGCCTGCTGGGGCGAAGCTTTAAGAATACTCATCATTCGCCACAAGCCTGATAACGGTGATTCTCAAAACTATTTTTATACTTGCGTCTTGATTCACGCTTCCTGGAGATTAGACGGCCAGAATGTTGTGTGCGGAACAGACGCCGCAAATCGAAGTAGTGTAGGGCGTTGAAGTGATGACAGGTGACTTTCCTTGCATGCGTTAGTGTGGACTGCGAGGAAGCACAATGATTACGCGCACAACACTAACGCAAGGAAATTGGCTTAGAGGGAAGGTGAAATGGTTTTTGAGAATTCGAGGTTATTCAAGAATTCGAATCTATGAAGCTGCTAGGTAAAGCGTGCGATGTAGTTTTGCGCTAGCGTTTAAATTGGCGAAGCAATGACCGATTAAAACCGTGATGTTGTTCGGGCATCTCCGCACTGCTTTGGAGGAGTTCGCAGAAACTAGTGCTGACGTCACTGTTGACGATACTTCAGGTGTCCGCTGCCTTCGTCTACATGCTGCCGTGCGCCTTTCGATGCCGCCAAACAATGTTGTGTAAGCTTCGACGACGCACAACTTCGTCTTTGAAAGAACAGCTTCTCCGCTGGAAACAAAGCGCTGCCGTACGTGACGTCATCATTGAAGCCTCTGCCTGTCTTTGTGCACTGCAGAGAAGCCTGAACGCCGATACCGCTTTAGCCGGCGATTACTTCACCGTTCTAAATGCTGGCACAAAACATTTCGCATGCCTTACCGGCAAGTTTCGCACATTCGGCTCGTTTAAACTCATCGAATTCCAAAACCACTTCAGTCGTCCTTTAAATCAATATCACCACAGTCAATCAGTCATTATTATCATCATCACACCATAGTTCCTGACACGATCATCTGCATGTACAGATGCTCCACGAAGAGAACGCTGCACAGGCGTCCAGGGCCTGACGATTCCGAAGGAAGCGCAGCGTCTCTATTGCGTGAAACGGAACGCGGAACGGACGCTGACGCGCAGAAACGCGCCACTGGTCGGCCGCAACTTCTTCGTGCAGCTGCACGCGTACACGAGACCATAGCCGAACGCGCGGATAACGCCGAAGCAAAGCGGATGAACTTCGAAGGTTTCGTTTAGGGCTTCAGATTGCTAAAAGCATTAGAACAAGGGTAGAAGAGAAAATCTGAAAAACTGCGGGTAGGTAACATGAGTTAGCCGCGACTCCTCAAACACGGCGTAGCGATATTCGTAAGTTCCCGCTTTCAACAGCCTATTCGAATGAACCGAATAAAAACAAGATGCTTGTGCTGCGCACACAAAGCTCACTTTCAGTTGTGAACGAAGCAGGCTTCTCACTCATGCTATCATAAAACAGTGCTCCTGCTGCGCTCCGCGGACCCGGCCAAACAAGCCATCGCAACCAGCCGGGCTGCCGACGTCATGGTCCGCAGGAACATGAATGTTTGAGTGCAGTGGGGCCGTGCGGGGGTCCAGGGGTCTGTGAGCTCCAAACTCCTCTGATTACAATAAAGTTTCTATGGTGATGATGATGCTCATGCGATCGGGACGTTAAGCCCCGCATGCCACACACGCCATGACATACCATGACATGCAATACTACATCATACCATACAATTCCATACCAAACAGTGTAATGCCATAAAATATCATGCCATGCCACATCATACCACAATGCAACAATACCATTTCATACTCTACCATGCAACGCCATGTAATACGATATCACGCAATGCCACATCATACCATACTATACAACAAAATACCACACTTTATTTTTCCGTACCATGCCATGCCATGCAATATCATGCCAACCGACACCGTACCATACCATACCATAACACCACACCAGACCACACAATACTA
This sequence comes from Amblyomma mixtum, assembly GCF_055824585.1. NCBI lineage: Eukaryota > Metazoa > Arthropoda > Arachnida > Ixodida > Ixodidae > Amblyomma > Amblyomma mixtum. The sequence continues at coordinate 148,668,025 of NC_143012.1, forward strand.
TGCCGTACTATACCCCACCACGCAATACAGTGCCATATCATGCAATACCACACCATAACATAATATAACCTGCCATTTCTGGGAGAAAGCAATACGATACCAAACCATATCATGCAAACCATACCATGCCATTCACACCATACCTACCATACCATGTCATACCATACCATACCATACTCTCACGTAGTGGTGACGGGAGTCCAGGCAGTCGAGAAGACAGCGAAAAGTGCTTCTAAAAGTAAAGTGTTTATTGGGCTGACCTGCGCCCACAATGGACTGAAAAACTCGGCGGTCGTCGAACAGAATGCCCGCCGCTGTCGGCCGTGCTCTTTTTAAAGCTGATAGCAAACTTTCGAGATACGGCGTGCAAAGTTACTGCAACATTCTGGAACAACGTAGAACCGGCTCCGCCTGGATGCGATCAATCGAGATAAATCTGGTCTCGTCTTGCATCACAAACAAAGCAATAAAGCGGCGTGCAGAATGTACACACAAACATTGCAAAGATTCGCGGCGTACCATACAATACCATGACAAGCCGCCGCGGTGGCTCAATGGGGATAGTGCTCGGCTGCTGACCCGAAAGACGCGAGTTCGATCCCGGCCACGGTGGTCGCGTTTTAATGGAGGCGAAGTTTTTGAAGTCCGTGTGCTGTGCGATGTCAGTACATGTTAAAAAACCTGAGCTTGTTGAAATTTCCGGTGGCTTTCACTACGGCGTCCCTCATAGCCCATAAGCCTAACCATACCATGATATGCCATTTCTGGGAGGAAGCTGACAACACTGCTGCCCTGTTGGTAACCAAACTTCTTTTCTCCCAAAATCCCGAGAAAACAATCGCTTCCTTCATTCGAGTACTTTCCGCCTGTGCAGCCCATCAGCGGAGCTCGTGTACACTTCGTGCATTCACGTCTCCCACGGGCTCAGTGTAACACGGTACCGCCCAAACCGAAGCCGAAGCACAACGGTACCAAATAGCCAAGAATCACAGCTTAAGTAGAAAGCGTTCATTCGCACGAACGCACTCGCTTTCTTGTTAAGGGAGCGCAAAAATATGAGCTTTCAAAAGATCGATGATAGGGTAAACCACAGTTACTTCCCTTTTATTTTGTAGGAGCTAGCACTATCGACTAGAACACTTTGCGCTTTTAACCGCTCTCATTCTGTTATTACTAATGGTATACTGTTCCAAGAATCTTCAGTTCAGGCGAATTTTTTAGAGGTTTTTTGCCTCCTAAAAAGCGACAGTTAGTGGGAATTCAGGTCAAACAAGCACAGCTTTCTCTTTGTTATTTCGCTGCGCTTCAGAAGAGTACAAAAGCAGTCTTCTTGCGAGGACCGCGGCGCTGAACGCATATGACAAGGGTGATTACTCCTTAAGCCTCATCTTGACATTGCAGCACCACTACCCCGCCTCTTCTTCGTTTTCGTTTCTTCATGGGGCGGACGAAAGCGGCTCGCGAAGTTTAATTGGGGCATCGCATTACCTCCGGATGGAGGCTGTGTTCTTGGCTAGGATGGCTCCCTCTATGCTCGTATGCGCCGTGAAAAATGGATGCGCAAAGCTAACTCAAGGACCCGCCCGCCATCCCCTGACTATTAATTTTTTATTTTTCCTTTTACTTGCTGCTTCTCGCCATCTTGCCGCCTCCACTGTTTCCACCTGCCCATCATGGAAGACCGTTGGGCTAGTTGGTGTGTATTCGTTAGTGACTGCGACATTGCAACTAGCGTGGAAAGCACAAGAACAGCGACAAAAGGAACCGACGGGACAGCACGCTAGACTTCAACTGACGTTTTAATGTACATATAACAGATTTTTACACTTGTATTCGGCGCATGCTCAGGAGACTGTACCCCCGCCCCCTTCTCTTTATCACGAAGCAGGTTGTCACAACAAAGAGTAAACATTTAAACCAAATTGACGCGCAAGTTTTTCGACAGATAGATTATCTCTTTTTTCGTGAGGGCTACTGAGGGTGTGCTCACGCACTTGTCCCCTGCCTTATCAATGCAAAATGCTTCAAATCTCTCCCTATCACCCTGCCTATGAAGCCGCCTGAGCACTCTCGTGTGGCTAAAGAGTGGAACACATTTTTCTTTACCGCCTGTTGTTTTTACTTTGCATTTGCGGCAATGTGCGGCCAAATGGCCCCCCGCCATCAGAGCTGCGACTGTAGTCCGGTGTTTTCGTAGCCTCTCATTCAGGCACTGGCCTGTTTGGCCAATATAACACTTACCACAGGTCAGTGGGATAAGATACACCACACCGATGGTGCAGTTCACAAACCGCGTGGCGTGTTTTGTTGCGCAGGTTTTTGCCTGGTAAGCATTGTTCACCATTCGGCACATACTAGACAGCTTTTGTGGGGCTGTCAAAACGACAGGGATGTCGCACTTTCCCGCGGCCTTTTTGAGGCGATGGGACAAGTTGTGCATGTAGGGCACAGGCACCGGACGTCCCCCCGGGCCGTCATTGCAGCAGCCTGCTGTCTTGCGTCCCTCTCGGAGCTCTTTAATAAGGCTCTCAGCGACGGACGCGAGTATGCTGTCAGGAAAGCCAGCGCTACGCAGACGGAGGACCTGCTGCTCAACACTCACGTTCACTTTGTGTTCACAAGACTTCTGAAGAGCGGCTCTTAGGCAGTTCAGTGCTATCCCTCTTTTTACGGTTCTCGAATGGGCCGAATTATAGCTAAGAACAGGCTTTTTTGAACGAGGGAAGTATGTCCAGCATAGTGAGCTACTATTAAAGCTAATGCTGAGGTCAAGGTAACGTAAGCAACCCTCATCAGGAACCTCACGAGTAAAACTCATACCCTTACCACATTCTTGGAAAACACTAAAAGCACTCTGCACAATGTCATCTCTTCCATCAGGCGTCACACTTTTTAAAACAACAAGATAATCATGAACATATCTAAAAATTGTGGCAACAAAAGTCTTGTCCAGACGCGAAAAAATTTCTTTGTCAATAGACGCTAAAAACAAGTCGCTTAAAACCGGTGCAATACGGTGCAATGTATTGGTTCGCGTATTGCACCGGTTTTAAGCGACTTGTTTTTAGCGTATATTGACAAATAAATTTTTGACAAAGAAAGTGTACATATGGGTGTCTTCTACACCCTGATTTCGCAATGCCTGCATGGATGCTGAGGTTTCAACAACCTGAAATGCTTTCTCGTAATCAATGACGGCTATATGTAGGGGTTGGTTATATTCTGCGCATTTCTCTATCACCAGATTGATTGCGTGAAAGAGATCTATTGTCGAGTATCCTTTACGAAAACCTGCCTGATTATTTGGATGATTGAAGTGTAAGGTTGTCCTGATTCTAGTTGCGATTACCTTAGTAAATAGCTTGTAGGCAAGAGACAGTAGGCTGATCGGCTTGTAAACTTTCTATTCCTTGACGTCTACTTTCTTATGAATTAAGATAGTTAGCGTTCTTACAATCTTCTGGCACGCTCGAGGTCATCAGACATTGCGTATACAGGGTAGCTAGTTTTTCTAGCGCAATCTCTCTTCTGTCCTTCCGCAGATGTGCTGTTGCGTGATCCTCACCAGCTGCTTTCCTCTCTGCAGCTGCTTTCCCCCTTACTACTGCGCACAATAAAACCGTGAAACAAGGCATCTGATTTCACGTTGGTAGCTTTATATCCTCCACTAATTTCTGTTATTCCGTTAGTACAGCTTACAGATGATGTTTCGTGGAAAGCAGCTTGCTGTGCTTTTCTTTCACTATGACGGCAATCCTTCTGTTCATCGTGACAGTCGAAGGAATGAACCATTTTCTAAAACGCCGTTCGCGCCTACCTTTTATTTGACGAGTCATATTTTGATCGCCGTTCAAGAGTTCTAAGCTCAATGGAATGCTCCTTCACTGATCGCATTAAGCTCGCCTTGCTAAAAATCAGTCGTCTATGGCACTTGTAGTTCCTGGCATCCTCAAGGCACTGGCCGCTGTCCTTTCTTTTACCTGCCCATGTTTTAACATTGTGTTGCGCTGCGTTCCGTAGTGTTGCTTGTGGGAACTAATCAAATTTTGTCCCATTCAGTTTCCTTCCCCCGATGAGTACTCCCTAATTTCTAGTCACTTTAACTAACAAGGGAGGGCGGTGGCGTCGCAGCGCCACGAGCGTTACGGACGGCGCGATTGCTGCGCGTGCGCACGGCGGCAGCTCTTCATCTTCGGCTCGTTAACTCAACGTGCGCTGAATTTCCGACCCCGCGCAGGGGAGTATTTTCTCCTGAAACTCGTGCCATCCTGCCTCGGAGTTTCTCGCCTGCCCTAGAGTGGGAGAACATTCGTTCGCACCACTGCTGGTGTCGATTGCTAGCCGACGTTATTGTTGTCGTAGTAATAAATGTCTTTTTTGTGTTAGCCAGTGTCGTTGTTCGTTTGTTCCACCTCAAAGCAAGGCCCGCCGTGGTTGGCGTGCGCTCGGTAGCGCTCGCAATCAAGTGGTGGCGCCCGCCGGTATTGAACTGCGTCAGTCGCGGTTAGGCAGAGAGAACATATATATATCTTCTTTTGCAACCCCTAATGCTGCAGTGTTATTGTGGTAGTAACCTTCTCTCTTCAATTACTTCGAACTTCCGTCTTCTCGCACATGATTGTGTGCTGTACTGCCATGCAGTCAATACGTCTGACGTTTCCACCTTAGCATTAAAACAATATCATCAGTTAATTTCTATTCCCACAAATGTGCCCTCCTTCCGCAGTTGATGCATGCACCTGTGAAAAAGACAACGAAAAAAATGCACCTACACTGTACATCAGAAGCGGACTCATAAAGACGATAACCCAGCGTAATCCTTACTTTTAATGTGGGAAAATCTGTCTTTATCAGAGACTCAGCTTTGCACCTCCAGCTTACAAGATTAGCATTTTACAACATGGGCGAGATGTCCTAGTTTGACACCTTGGTGTTGAATGCGATAGAGAGCGCGCCGACTTAGAAATGCATCTCGTAAAGCAGAGCAAAAGCCAGTGCGCGCAGACGACGAGGACAGCTGACCCGCGTTAAATAGCAACTGTGTTTTTTTTTTTTCGAAGAAAGCACACCTGATGTAGAAAAATTCGCCGTTAAGACGTAAACAAAACAAAACTAACCACTGAGGCAAAAGCTTTCAAAGGGCACACAAAGAGACCATTGTCTCACCAAGCAGTGCCAAAGAAGCAGTGCCGTAGGAGTGCTTACGCACCTTCGTTCACATCTATGATGTGGTAGGTTTCCTTACTTCCCTTTTTGAGGGATAAACATGCTTGTAAACATCATCAATTCATTTCATCTCACGACCTGAATGCGTGCTTGGTTGCCGGCTGCAATGAATTTCCCTGTTATCCTACCTGGAATTTTCTTGTTGTTGGGTGTGTCGAACGCACGCAAAGTTTGGTTGTGTTCTTTTCTTAAGAGCATTAACGCTTGATTTTTGCACCAGTGTAGTGCTTTCTAGTGTTAACAACGCAGTGGAAGCCACTTGTTCTGCTCTGGGCGTGAACCGTAAAGTAGAATGAAGACGGAACACTGGAAAAGGAGAGGAAAAAATCTGGAGGGGACAGTTATGCTCCGTCTTAAGGGTATGACACAATAGCGTTCATGGGTTGCGCCCATATGTTCGTAACTTAGGAAAGTGGATGCGTAGGCCATTTGGTGAGACATCAGGAGGCTATACACCGCAGCAGACACAGGACACAGGACGGTGTCTCTGTCCCTCTGTCCTTCAATTGCTGCGGTGTATAGCCTCCTGATGTCTCACCAAATGGCCTACGCATCCACTTTCCTAAGTTACGTGTCCCGAGACGTAGGCATTTTCTGTGTTCCTCTTCACCATGTCATGTGTCTACTGTGGTGTATAGCCTCCTGATGTATGCGGAATTGTCTTTTCTTTATTTTGCAGGCATATATCCTTTGGAGCCCTCCAACCATAACGGAAGCAGTGATGACGCGGTTAATCAATGCGCCACTGCCCCATCAGGTGGCTCTTCCAAGCACAGCCACCGCTGTGGCTTGTGAAGCCCAGGATTCTTCCCGGGCAACCGCTCATGACTCGTGAATGGGAGAGTTTTCACAAACTACAGCCATCAAGGTCGTCAGCCCTGGAAGAAAAGGGCATCATAGAGCGGCGCTACTACAAACGTTTCCCTCCAAACGGATGGTGGCAGCAAAGGTCGTCTTTAAAAATGCGCGTGATCCAATTTGTCTGTGTCAAGGTGTCTTTCTGAACTACGGCCTTTACTTTCCGCGATTTTTACTCAGTTTCACCACCACCACCAGGAGGAGAGACACACTGCTCTAACTCTACCAGCTGCGTACCGAAATATTAAGCTTTTAAAAGCAGAAGAGATCCCGGCAGCATGCTGCAAAACCGGTCATTATATTTGCAGTTTAATTTTAACTAACTAAATTAATTCCAAAGCATGTGTGTAAAGAGGAAGATATCGCTTGCACCGACATCCTACCGCTTCATATATCCTACCATAACAGTTCTCCTGATAAGCTATGATGTAATTTAATTGAAACATAAATCTGCATATGTGTTGTTTACGCTTTCTATCGGTGTCATATATGCGGATACACGCCAATACCTCTGCAGTTTTGGCTACCACTCTTCGGGCTTCTTGTCCCCACAATTTCAGAGCAAACCTGATTTTGTTAGTACCTCGCTCGCTCCACAGAGCTAAACACATCCTGCAAAGCTTCGTTTCCAAAGCGCCGCAGGCAGTGTTTGCCGGACGAGCGTTGAGCAGCGCCTGCCTGCGCCAGCCTCAGTGGGGTGCACGCAGCGTCTGCAGTGCAGCGCGGTGCTCTGCAAAGTTGGGCGAGGGGGCGTTTATTTTCGAGCGCGCATAAAATAGCGGCCCAGCGACACCAGGCAAACTTAAATGAAGCAGCGGAAACTGCAGCCAACGTGGCTTCCGAAAAATGTCTCATCCATCTGCAGGCATGCTAAGAGCGGATTTGTGGGTTACTCTTGGATGGACGGGGCATGGCGCTCCATTTGGAACTACGTATTTCTTACACTGTTTTTGTCGACGAAATGGGGGACTGCCCCATAACCTACAATCCGGGGAAAGTAGACAGCTGCTTTGGGTGCCCACGGGACAAGGACAGCGCAAGGAAGATATAGTCGCGCAAACGCTGTCGACCTGCGCCGCTGTCTAAACCACGGGAGCTCAAGGAAGGTGCCCGAACGGAACAGACAACAGACATGGGTAGAATTGTACTATGACACACATAAGACACCACGACCCGCTATACCACCAAATGTGCCGAAATCATTTGGAAATGCAGCGCATGATCCGTTTTTCCCACACATTCTTCTGAAATATAATGCACCAATAGGCTGAGAGCGTCATCTATAAGCGAACAGCTCGCATTAAGACTGGGATTCGTTTCAGCGCAACTCGTTCCAACTCTTGACCCATCGCAAAAGCCGTTCTCTCGCCTGCTGACTTTGATACTGAGGGATCCCACACATTAGCTGCCAATAACAACAAGGGGCAAAATAACGATCAGAAGACAAGCACGCAACTGACAACTGGTTTGTTCAGAAATCATGAACGGATATTCAATACATTTCGTGCGCATGGCTAAATCCATGAATTTAAAATCTTACAATGCCGAGCTGTATCATGAGTGTGCTCTTAGTGCTTCTTCGCTAGTTTCACTTCCTCCCCCGTCAGCACGATGGAGGGACTGTTACACGCTTATCTTCGCCACATTGTAAAATCCCAAAAAGCTCTATCACTTCCTTTTATTTTTTTTTCTTCACGCTCTGGCAACGATTTTGGTTTCCTAGAAGCTGGGCGCTCATTGGTGCCTTGCGCAATGGGTAGTGAGGTTACCAGGCTTCGTGATATGGTCAAGGCTATTGCTGTAATCTCTGAATATAGTATTAGGCACCTGCTAGGCTGGCCAATGTGGCTTGTGCCACATGAAAAATGAATACTGTACATAATACCTTAATCATAACCGAAGAATTCTTTTCGTATGCTATTAAATATGTATAGGCTTTTCTCTTTGCCTCCTCATTCACCTAATGCCAGAGGCTAATAAACTTCCGGGGGGCAGCAAGCACCAGGGGAATTTCATGCCTGTTTCCAGTTTTCTTTAGAACACGGAAAACATTGTGCAGATGTCTAATGACAACGACACGAGCTGCAAAGCCAGTACTCTTTCTTAATTGCCTTTCTTTGTTATGCAGCTGCTTTTGTAGGTTTCCTCTGCCACAGATGCTATCCCAGCGTCTTTCCAAGTGCTATCCCAGATTCTATCTTAGTCATCTTTAGCCTTGTAGCCTGTCTATTGACGCTGCGCGCCCTAATATGCGCATGATTTCTTCACACAGTCTAACAAACTGCTACTTGCGACGACACTCATTTTCACTAGCTTAAGATGCGCCGAACGATAGCTTAGCAAGCTTTTTTTCTGATTTTGTCAAGTGTTAAATTATGCATTGGTTTGTTCTCTACGAGTTTAACGTCCCCAAAGCGACTCAGGCTGTGAGGGACGCAGTAGTGGAGAGCTCCAGTGATTTCGACCACCTGTGGTTCATTAACGAGCACTGACATCGCACAGTACACCGGGCCTCTGGAATTTCACCTCCATCGAAATTCGACCACCGCGGCCGAGATCGAGCCCGCGTCTTCCGGGCCAGCATCCGAGCACCATAACCACTCAGCCACCGCGGCGGCCTCAAATGATGTACTAAATGTATTAAAGGCCTCCCTCATGTTTTATGAATAAACCGATTATCATTTGAGCGCTTGTCTTGTTATCGTTCTTTTGTTCCTTGTTCCTAGTGGTAGCACGTGGAATGCATGAGTATGTACAAACACCTAGCCCCAATCGCCGCCTTACTGACTTTAAATTACGCATTATTGGCCTTCAAACGCCAAATCTCACAGTTTCGCACTGTCAGCCACACACCCTATACCAACGATTCCCCACAAGGCAGCAGGACTGAAGGAATCCTCTAAGAAGGAGCGATCTCCTTTTATCTGAATACGACTGAGCTCCTACCCTTAGCAAAAGAAAAGGAACTACGTACTATTCATCCGGAAGTTAATCAGCAGCAAACTAGCAATATTATTGAGCTCAATCTTGCAGTCCATTCAAAACTCAGGAACATGGAGTTAGAGAACAACAGGCAAAGCAGCTTTTCTGTGCCAGCGCTGATAGGGGATTGTTGTACAGCATACCCCGCCCCCAACTCCGATGCAGTGTGCTCCGCCTGCTGCTTCAAGCACAATACCGGAGACAGATATAGGCCTGCTCATTTATACTTCTGACTAAACAAACATTCTTCCATGCACACCTTTCACTTAACTTACAAACAAAAATAGGACAGGCTGTTCCACAGATTCCTATTAAGGACAGATAAACATCTTTTGCAGATTCCAGATATCACAGCAATGCAGTTTGCACAAAACAAGCAATCTCCCTAAACCCTTCAGACTTTGTAACCGCCTGAGAGGCGGCTGAGAGGCGGCCGTGAATGCCCAGCCCTGTCCCCAACGCACTTGGTAATCAAGGACGAGCGAGGTGGTCAGACACCTTAGACGACAAACCACCGGCACAAACTGGGGATGTTTTACAGGTGAAGTGATTGAAAATAAATTGGCCTGTTTTACGAGTGACGTGGAGCTGATGTATTAGTTGGTTCAATCTGTGCAATGGCATTGACAAGCACGTGAACATACAGGGTCATGCCCACGACAAGCAGTAATGCACTTCTTTCAAAAACCGCTAGAAAATATTAATTTCATTTCACTTTATTCCAACATCAACATTACAGATGCTCAGGACCGTGAACAACATGCATCTAACCGGGGCCCATGGCTCCTAAATATAATATTGGGTAGAAACTGTGATACAAAAACAATGTATCAAGCATAGAAGGGTCTTGTACAAAAAGCATAAGCAGCGATAATTAGAATGTTATTTATCTTGAAATTATCTTTGCTTATATCTTTTTTTTTTACACACTATGGTGAAATTCCGAAAAAAGGCACAAAAGTGCAGGTATTGTGTCTACGATACATTTTGCAAAAACAGTATTGTCGCTATGAAACATTTGTCTTCTTTAGAAGTGATGGAAGGATATTGCGTGGCAAACGCCAACTTTAGTGTGTGCTCGAGGTATTTCCCAGAATTTAGTTCTGCGAGTATTACGTGTGTGTCGCTTACGAGTCAGATTTGCTATATCACCTAAAATGCTCTTATTTTGTTCAATTTTTTTTCGTGTACCCCTTAACGAGCATTGTTTTGTGAATTTCAGTAACTGTGATAATATTCCTTTTTTTGAACAGAGGTCCAGTGTGGCTATATATGCCGCGTGTGTAACTACACGAATGGCATTTTATATATGATGAAATGTCTAGTAAGTTTTGAGAAAATAGTTGTACCACACACTAAGCACTAGATATTTTCAATTAAAATGGGAAGTTTATTGCTCGCATCCGCCAGCCAACCTGTATCAGCAGGCATAGATCCCGTCTGAAAAAAATAAAAAGCAACTGCTTCAAAGCCTACCTACTTCAAGTGGAAAATGTTTGTGTCCAAAGTAACTATTGTTCGCAATAAACGGAGAGCTGAGAGCTGACGACGACACTCGACGGTGTTTGCGTCAACAGTAAATTTGCACTGCGAGTGTCGTTGCATTCAGATCTACAACAGCACGTTTAGTAGGTATAGTTTACAAATTTCTTTACATCAACAATTTTAAGCTAATAAACAACGTAAGAGAGATGTGTACATGAGCGCTTGGGGAGTTTTATTCACAACTACGTTTTAGGAACTCCTTAAATGTCATTTGACGTAGCGCCGTAAATGTCCCGAACCATTCAAAAGAGAAGTATAACTTTTCGAAATTAAAATTTTCAGCCCTTAATCTGAATTAGGACCGGGGTATAACAACGCTATATTATTTCTCATTACCCACAGATATCTTCACCGTGGATGTAGGAGCCGCTAAACGGCACATTGGTTTAGTCATGCGGAAGCAAAAAAAAGCAACAGAAATCTGCCCAGTGTCCTCTTACTGTGCGGAAGTGGCGTTTTATTGTACTGTGCTTTTACAGCTAACACTTCGTAAAGGGAGAAGTCACGCCACCTGTCAGTGGTTGTTGTCCGCCGCTGAAGCACCACTGACCAAACGCTCGTCATGGAAAAACTACTTGTTTTTGGTTTTGCTCCACATCGCGCTGAAGCAGCGACAGTGAGAAAAACTAGCATTTCCTCCCTCGTAACTACGCAGCACAACACAGGCATAATCACACTTGTAGTCTGCGTACGCCCGGCAGTACGCTGCCGATGGCATTACGACTCCGGCGTCGTATCCAGATCCCCTCGTTGACCCAGCATCTCAACACGTGCACAGGGCGCCAATGTCCCGTTTCACACGAAGAACAGCTGGACAAGCGCAAGGCTGGATGATTGCACATAGAGAAAATGCGTTTCCGCCACATCAGTGAAAATACTTTGAACGAATATTGAATAATGCCCAGTAGCAAGGAAACAAAATGCAGCACGGCTACAGCGCTCTGGAAAACAGGCGTTTGTATTCTGGTGGCGAATTCAGAGGGGGGGGGGGGGGGGGGCATTGAAGGAAAACAAGCGGCACGAAAGATAACACACAATGCTCACGAATAGCTCTCCAGGAAGTAAAAGTTTGGCTTTCGGATACATTAACGAAACGGCGCATGAGCTACGTTTAAAACGCCATCGGCATATGTTGAAGAACGGTCATGGAAAGAACGGAAGCATTTCGGGCTGAAAGCTCTCTGAAAACTTACAGAAAAGCGCAAGGAAATGCTCACCCTTATCCTTCTGGTGCACACCACAGCTGATCAGACTGAATTGTATTTATCACGCGTTTGAAGCCGTCTTCAGCCTCCGCTATGCTAGTGTATATGTAAGGAGTTACGAAACTGAGGTCCGACCCAGAAAGCGTGTATTGCCGGGGTGGATGAGATTTTCTGCGATAGAAAATAAGAAGAGATAATTTTTTAAAGACATAAGCCATTTTTCGCACCAGATTTGTATGTTGTAACGATCGGTCTGTAGTGAATAAAAATAGGTTATGTTGTGAATAAGACGATAGATCACGCAGTCGTCTGCGGATAAGCGGATATTTGAGATGTTATTTGGAAGATCATTAATATAAATTAAGAATAAAAGAGGACCGAGAATTGTGCCTTGTGGCACGCCTGAAATAACGGAGGACAAAGGGGGGGGGGGAGCCGTTGTTAGTGCGTACGAATTGATAACGGTTGGTTAAAAAGTATCGTATCCTATTGAGAACTAATTCATTGAGGGACAGGGACGAAAGTTTCAGAAATAGACGTTTGTGGGGTACTTTATTGAATGCTATTTCGAAATCCAGAAACAAGGGGCTGACCGGGTTGTTGGTGTCAAGGTTAGAGCTTATATCATATATAAAGAGGGCTAGCTGAGTGTCGCATGAGAGTCACCTGCGGAAACCATGCTGGCTGGGATAAAAGAAGTTGGTAACGTGAAGAAATTTTACAATGTGGGAGTGAATTGTGAGGTCCGTTAATTTGGGACAAATACTTGTGAGGAAAATGGGGCAGTAGTTATTAGCAGAAAACGGATTAGGTTTTTTTAGAACTGGAATGACCTTCCTCGTTTTCCAGTCTTTAGGAACAACACCAGATGAGAGCGACTGCTCGAAACACGTGCGATAAAATGACGATAATTGTACGTTTAGTACTCTTCAGTATTTTCGAATTAATGCAGTCTATGCCAGCGGAGGAAGTTAGCTCCATTGAATCGATTGCTTTTGCAATGCCGTTAGAGTCAAACGTTATTGCAGGCATAGGTGAGTGATCGGAGGGAGGAAAGTGGCGTAGCTGATCGCCTGGCTCTGACGTAAATACTGAACAGAAAGCAGTGTTAAGGACATTCCGAATTTCTTGTTCGGAGATACGATTGTCATGACCGTCACGTAACAGGAAACTTTTTGGGAGTTTGGGGCTAATAATCTTCCAGAAGTACCTTGGGTTAGTGCGCAACATGTTAGGTAAAGTCGGTGCGAAAAATGAACGTTTAGTTTTCTTTGCAGCGGCTGAAAATTTCCTTTCTATGCTGCGATATGTTTCCCACGCATCTGGTGCATTAATGCGCTTAGTAGTGCGAACTATGGATTTTTTTTATGTTAAGCCGCTTTAATATTACGCTGAACCATGGTGATTGGGATCGCTCAGTAACGGTGTTGCTGGGAATGTAAGTTTGTATTAGGCTATGCTTTCTATTTTAAACAGGATCCAGTTAGTTTCAACATCTCGTTGCGAAAAACCAATCAAAAACGTGTCACAAAAATTTTGTTGTTATTCATTAAAACCGTCGTAGTTGCCTTTGTTACAGAGAGTTATCTTCTTCTTTGCCTTACTTGAAGTTACGTGAAAATCGAATGAAGCGTAAGCAATAAATCAAGGACATTAGACGAATGATCAGTCTGTACAGTTGGTTCAGAATTAAGCTGAGATGACCCTAGCGTTAGCCATGAATTTACAAAGTGGCTTTCGGTGTAGGGTTTAGATAACGTTTGTGATAAATCAGACCATATTATTCCGCGAAGGCTAAAAACGCCAGTACAATAGGAACTTAGGGATGTGAACTGGCAATTTGCTTAGAGGGTCGTGAAAGTTCATTACGAAAGTTGGTTCAGCGTCTGGCGGGCGGTAACGAACTCCGAAAATAATTGGAGGGTGAGATGCGTTGCATGATACGAATAGTATTTCTAAAGATGATGCAATGCTGATAACAGAACAATGCAGCTGGTGGCGTACAGCTATTAGTACTCCACCACCACGCTTATTAATACGGTCATGACGAAATATGTGGATGAGTTCAGCTGGGTTTCGGTGAAGAGGACTGTGTTGCATGCTGTAGTCTCGGTAAGGTGATGAAGTGAGTCACGTTTTCACGTGATACTTCTAACATTATCGCAAAGAAGAGAAAATGGGGGTGCGATTTCTCTTGCGGTGTGCAGGTGCATGCCATGCTAGCCAAGGATTGAGCAAGATAACTTGTTGGGAAGCGTGGTCGAAAACGTACGAGGCATCATCGATAATCAGTTTGTTATAGTGGAGCTTTATTGACTTATTGAGACCAACCCGGGACCTGGCCCGGAACCCGATGCTCAGTCGCGATAAGGAAAAATGCTGGGTGAATTGCTGGCTGTTCAAGCCCGTATAAGCCGAGAACTCACTGCCCTCGCTGCTGAGATCGCCTCGTTTGATGATCGTCGGACAAAACTAGAGGCGGCTTCTGCCGCTACTAAAGACGTTACTTTGCGAGTTGAAAAGCTATAAAATCTGTGTGTGGCATAAAGGATATTATGCATAGCACAGATAGAATGTGAATCTTGATATTGGTGCCGCAGGAACAACCTAATCATACACGGCTTGGCTGAACTGCCAGACGAGACACCTGATACGCTAGTAGAACAATGTTAAGAACGCGGCCCACCACATAGGTATTCACTGTCGCGAGTGTGCATGTTACCCAGAATTCAAAAACAGCCAAGTAGTTACTAAACACAATGATAAGCTTAGACGAGAGATTATTGAGGCATCTGAGATCATGAAGCTTGGTGCGAATTGTATTAGCACTCCTTCCGTTGCCATCTCGTTGGAAGAGCACAACTTCCTGATTTCAAACGATCGATGTACACGCGATACAGCTGCATGCGCATAGTGACTGGGATTGATACTTTCTGCTGTTCTCTGTTTCTTTTGTTTTTTATAAGGTACAAAAGAGTATATATATGCTATTAGCATCCGGAATAAACATTTGCTGCCAGTTCAGCGCTGTGTTCGTCCCTTTCTTCCCTTTGGCCCTCTGCCGTAGCGCTGCTTCACTAGATATGTCAGACCAACTCGCCCACCAGTTCATGTTGTACACTAGATAGTAGAATCAGTTACGCACCTGCTGACTACAAAGCTAGGCGTCACGTGCGATAGTATCGAGTGGTGGCATCGACTAGGCCTTGAAAGCGATGGAAAAACCGTGGTCTTCAAGTTTTTAGACTTTCGAAAGTACCCACGGAGTACATAACTGTGGACTATTCGGCGCACGTCCGTTCTTTACGTAATTTACTATGGAAAAATTCCACCCAACTTAGGAAGAACGCCAGCAAATCTCGTCGACAGTTTGACCATCTTATTGTCGACAATGTTCGGTACTCCTGGGATGTTGTTAAAAAGTCTCTTATCATAACGCCCGCCATTAAAATGACTCAAAACAATGCTTGACTTCGACTGAAACAAAACACTTTTGAACCTGAATGCCCTCAGTTTGGTTAATAAGTGTGTTCATTTTATTTGCCTTGTAGAATCCCATGATGGTTTGGTTTGGTTTATGGGGTTTAACGTCCCAAAGCGACTAAGGCTATGAGAGACGCCGTAGTGGAGGGCTCCGGAAATTTCGACCACCTGGGGTTCTTTAACGTGCACTGACATCGCACAGTACACGGGCCTCTAGAATTTCTCCTCCAAAGAAATTCTAGCCGCCGCGGCCGGGATCGAACCCGCGTCTTTTGGGTCAGCAGCCGAGCACCATAACCGCTGAGCCACTCAAACTTGGTTGAACGAATCAATTTTCGACAAAGAATTCTTGCCCCCCGGTTACTCGGTTATTAGAAAAGATAGTCTCTCTGGTCGCAGTAGTGGTGTTGCGCTTTTTATCAATAATGGCACGGACTACGTGATAATGCGTGAACGCCCTGAAACAGATTCTGTCTGGTGCAAGATTAGGGCATGTAATTCGACTCTAGGAATTGGTGCTGTATAACGGGCATCAGAGGACGATGGCAATTCCACCTTGGCCGTCACTGACTATATTTATTTATTTATTTATTTATTTATTTATTTATTTATTTATTTATTTATTTATTTATTTATTTATTTATTTATTTATTTATTTATTTATTTATTTATTTATTTATTTATTTATTTATTTATTTATTTATTTATTTATTTATTTATTTATTTATTTATTTATTTATTTATTTATTTATTTATTTATTACAATACCTTCAGGGCCCCAGTGGGGCGTTACAGAAGGGAGTGGATAAAAAAGTAAAAACAATGCAGCAAAATGAAAAGAAAAAGTAAATGGAAAATATAATGTAATATCGAGAAGCATAGAGTTCATCACAGTAAACTGATTGTCTGTGGGAGATTTCAACGCACCTCGCGTCAACTAGTATTCACTGATTGCAGCTGGCCTGCTCTCTGTGATACTGATTGACTTGGCTGTTAATAAAGTGGATTGGTGAGCTAGTTAGTCAGTGATCGTATAATTGAGCAGCAGAAAGGAAACAAGGACGTCGTAAAACATACAGACGAGGACGATGCTGCACTGACAACTGAAGATTTATTTCAGAAACCGCATATTTATATTCAGGAACAGGCATGCTTCGAAAGATAATCTGTCGTCTTTTGCTTACATCGGTCTGCAAGTACTTGACTGCGTTTTTCGATAGGCAAACTGATGCATGGCTTGCTGACGCATTGCGCTCCCGAATCACGGTTGGCCCAGGCTTCCAGTATCTCTCGTGCATCTGGTCTTTGTTCTTTTTCAGCACCTGCACGTAGTGAAGGTCAGTAGGGCTTGTTCGTTTTTTGCACGATTCGCAAACCTAGCACTGAATTGCAAGGTTTCGGCCGGAGTTCCCTGCTATTGCAGCGGCGTGCTCTCTTGCTCTGTCATTAACACACCTCCCGGTTTGTCCGATGTAATGCTTTCCGCAGAAAAGCGGAATGCGGTGCACGATGCCTTGAATGAACAGATTCACATCAGAGCTTCCTGAGGACGCCGAGACATTGCTATGCAAAAATAGCAGAAAACATCGTGCTGCCGAAAAAGCATGACAAGAAAACGAATAGCGCTTCCGAAGAAACCACGGAACGAACGAATTATTCCGTGGTTCCATATATCTATGGGCTGACTCACAATCTCAAAAAGACTGGAAAGAAACACAACATCAAGATCATTTCCACAGCGCATAACAAGGCCAAAAGCATGTGTACGCGAGCGAATGGACAAGAAAACAAATCCGCATGAAAAATCGGAACAGAACGAAGTTATCTTAGTGCATTCAAGGCATCACGTATTGCATCTCCTTTTTCTGCGGAAAGCATTACATCGGGCAGACCGGGAGGTGTGCTAGAGACACAGCAAGAGAGCACGCTGCAGCGACAACAGGAAAGTCCGACACAAACCTTGCGATCCACTGCAGGGTTTGCGAATCGTGCAAAAAGCAAACAAGTCCCGCTGACCTTCACCGCGTGCTGAAAACAACAAAGACCAGGTGGCACGAGAGATCCTGGAAGCCTGGGCCATGCGTGATTCGGGAGAGCAAAGCGTTAGCAAGCCATCAGTTTGCCTATCGAAAAAAGTCATGTATCTGCGCGGCGATGTAAGCAAAAGACGATAGAATATCTTTCGAAGCATGCCTGTTCCTCGGTATAAATATGCGGTTTTTCAAATAAATCTTCAGTTTTCAGTGCGGCACCGTTCTCGTCAGTATGTTTCTTCGGCATCCTTGTTTCTTTTCTGCTGCCTCTCAAGCCCCATTGGTAGTTGTGTTGGAAACAGCCGCATCTCAGGCCAGCGACGCATCGATTAACGCTGCACCACTGCGTCAGGAGTGCTATGACAGCTCCTCGCGATATGTTAACGTAAAGTAGACAGTGACCATGTCTGCGAAGTGATACGCCAAGAGGACCCCGGGCCGCTAATGGGACCCATTAACACTCTCGCGTCATACCCTTAAGAGGAAGTTCAAGTGTCCTTTCAAGGTTTTTCTCGGCACCGTGTAAATTTATCAGGTTGTGCCCATTGACCAATAAAGAAAAGGAGAGTAGGCCGAAGTTTATTAACAAAAGCGATATGTTCACTGAGCGTCCTCTAGGAGTTTTGTACAAAATTCCGCTTACCTGCGGCAGCTTCTACACCAGACAAACTGCTAGATGGCTTAATGAAAAGTTTGGAGGAGACGCAGGTGCCATAAGGGTATGCGCGATAGGGTCAATGAGTGAATGTCCGCATATGCGGGATTGGTCATTCTGGACTTTACATTCTATGGGAGTCTGTGTAAAATTCCTGGCAGTGTGCAGAGGTGCAGCGGCTAAGCGATGCGCAACTCTCGGTGAAGGCAGGTGCCGCCACCAGTAGACCCTGTAAGAGCCAGGTTGCTCTCCCCGAGCAACCTCTCGCGGTCAATCGTTAATTTAACTGCCACCTGCCACGGTGAGCAGGATGTGATGACGCGACAAGTTCACGTGACCTAGGTAGCATAGAGTTTCTTACTATTACCTAGAGGGAAAGCTGCTGCCCCGTCTATAGGAGTTTGCATGGCGACCCCTCGAGACCACTTCAGCCACCATGGGCGCTCAAAGCATCATGGGGCGGTGAGCTACCGACTGCAGAACTTCCACTTTTGGCCAAAAAGTAATGCAAAAATAAACGCTATTTGATAATCAAGAATGTCCTAACATTCAATATCCTGTCTGTAAATTGCAACAAACAAGCAGAAAAGCCTTTAAGTGCAAAGATTACCCAAAATAAGAGACGACTCGCTCTCCTATTGGCCAAGTATTGCACACTATAAAAACTAATTTTTTGTGCATAACAAGCGCGTTTTTAAAAGGAAACAAGTTTTCAAAAAAAATTGTTGCTTAAATAATTTAAGACGTTTTTTAATGGCATTTTAAAAAAGTGAAACCTTTTATTGGCGTTGTGTGTCGTTGCGGTTTCACTACTATGGTTTTTACACACTGCATTCGCGCGAAAGTCGTCTGCGCACACACGAACCGCGTTTTCGGAATGAAACATCTCAGTAGTGCCACTCCGTGTTCCTGAAAAACTACGACTGTCTCGCAACAAGTCATAATGCTTTGGGCGTCCATGGTGGCTGAAGTGCAGCGCCGCCAGCTTTCCCTCTAGGTAATAGTAAGAAACTCTATGCTAGGTAGCCCACATAGGCTGCTTCGCTGGAGATCTTTCTCTCACTACGCCAACGACGTCGACGCCGAATTCTCTGCAGGACGGGATGCTAGACGCTATCGCGTTCAAAGGGACGCGAACGTAGTTTGGAATTAGTTTGGAAACATAGCGCTTTATGCTAAATAGTTTAAAGGTATAGGTGATCATAATTCCTTGAAAAACAGTCCTTGAAAGCATGACCGCGATTATTCTGGGCCCTGTGGTTCGACACAATTTGGCTGTATCGTGCCAAAATACATGCGCTGTCGAAAAGCATGCAGGCGCAGCAACCTTTCCAGTGCGCGTAACTAGTCAAAAAGGCCAAATTTTGTTGAGCCACAGGGCCAAGGGTAATCACGTTTTCTAAATTTTAAAACTGATATGGTTATTACTAACGGGCGCCTACAAATCTCTAATTGCAACTAGCCGCCTAAATTTAATAGTTGAAGAGTTCATTACTAAAAACAGTTAAACAGCACACTGCTTAAAGCAGTTCATCGGTTTTCTGGTGTCCGCGAACATTCGTAATACTATGCTGGAAAAGTCACTTTTTACTTAAGGAAAAAAAAACTATTTTTGAGAAACTTAATTCCTTCCCTGAAACACCTGGTGCAGTCTGTGCATTCGCTACCATGAATAAACAGTTTGAAGTCGGCGCACACGGTGTTGTATTCCTTTATTTGCCGCTTGTCCTCATCCCTTTCGCGCACTCTTAACTTTCCTCGAAGTGGACCAAGTGGCCCGCAAGAATCCCCTCCTTATGTACAAAAGCTTTGAGCGGACGCTGACGCGAGAGGGGCGGAAAAGAGCAGCTGTCGTCGTCTCTTCTTCGCAGCGGATGAGGACGCGAACTCCGAAATTTCTACATTACGGTACCGAAAGAAAGAAAGGAGCACGTGCTGTAAGCCCACCAAGGAGAATAGGATAGGGTGTCGGGACCGAAACTTCCTCCCAGAGCTATTGCGTTGCAGCGGAGGAAAAACGTGCAAAAGTAGGGCTAACCGAACGATCAACAGCACAAAGCAAAGAGTCTCTTCCTGCCGGCAATGACAGCAGCAGGCGCGCGGCATAACACGACGCCCATTGAGCCTTTCCAAATAGAAGCGCCGCCGAGGGCGACATCTGGCCCTCGGACGCATTGTGAAGCTTCTGCGTTGCTTCTCGGGTTCCTCATCGATGAAAGGCGAGGCGCATTCCGAAGCTGCGGGCGGAAGTATGCTATCCCAGAACAAAAAGGGATGATGGAATCCCGCTGTAAACAGAACAGTCTCGCAGAGCAGAAGGCAAACGCCTGAAACGGGAGGCTGCGAGGAAGCTAGATTACCAGGCTGTGGGAACGGAGAGTCTCATGAATCCGAGTATTCCAGGCACGCTGTTCACTTTCCATCGGCTAGCTACATTGGTCTTTTTCCTTTAGTCATGAGGAGAAACGTCACGCACCGCAAGAAAAGCAATCTGCACTTCAAAAGGGTCCCAAAATATTGATCAGCATGTTTCCTTTTTTTTTTTTTTTAAATAGGAAAGTGCGCGTTGCCGCTATGGCATGTGGTGTGGATACTGATCAACTCTAAGCACACCCTGTAATACCTACTTTGAAATAAACGTCGAGAAAAGTGCACGGTGAGGAAGATGGGAGGCATCACGAGGGGAAGTTGAGAGGGTAAAGTAGCGTTCACACGAGACATCAGTTGAAAGTGAGTTCCTCGAAAGAAAGCGTCAGGCTACGCCTGCCCACGGCGAGATTGAACGTAAAACGAG
This sequence comes from Amblyomma mixtum, assembly GCF_055824585.1. NCBI lineage: Eukaryota > Metazoa > Arthropoda > Arachnida > Ixodida > Ixodidae > Amblyomma > Amblyomma mixtum. The sequence goes on from NC_143012.1 coordinate 148,688,806, forward strand.
ATTGAAGCCGGCATACCTAGATACAAGACAATGGTGGCAAGAACGCCATGAACATCACCACCATCGCCCGTCTAACTACGTCCACTGCAGAACAAAGGCGTGCCCCATTCCCCTCCACCTATGACAGCTGCGGCCGACTTACCCCCGTAAACTTTCTAATCTCGACGGCCCACATTCCTTCCTCCCGTTCCCTTCTATGAATGCCTCGCCTTGAAGCTATGCACCCCATTTATCAAATGGGAACAGCTAACTCGATCAAGAACGCAATATGAGCTGTGTGGGTCGTTTCGCATTGCCATCATTCATATCAAAACTAACGTGGTAGTTTGGGCTTGTATTTGCCACGACAGAAGCGTAGAGCACACGAGAGGACGACGACACAAGGAACTCAAAGGGATCACACGCACAAGCGCTTACTAACAACAGTTTACTTCGAGCCTCAGAACGAAATATAAGCAGGCCATGGTCAACATCAAGCATGCGCATCCAGCGGTGCACTCATGCTGTGACGCAAGTTCAATAGCTCTTTGCCAGTAAGAGTGGTTGATGGCCTGGAGATGCAGGAATCACCTAAACGATCCATTATTTCAGCTTCGATAATTTCTCGACTCAGCTGACAGCTGCTTTTGGTGATTACAGTGCTATCTCGGTAAACGGGCTGGCCCACGGGCATTTCGTAAAATTCGTTTTGGTTTTGATCTACACTATTATTTTCAGCCTTACATTTTCGGCAGTGTGCTTCGATTCAATTTCAGTTTGTTTCACGTTTCTCGTGCACAAAATTCAAAAACACTTTCTGGGCCCATAGCCAACAACTAATTCAGGTCCAAGTACACAGAATACGTAAAGACTAATTTACAATCGCGAACTTATTCAGAATAGTATTGACATTCAATCAGCATTGTTATCGAAAGAGTCCAAATAATGGTGTTTCCAAATAATGGTACGGATGTTTCCCCTAAGCCTTTTTACATTTTTTGAAAGAAGGCTTTTTGAATTAGAGGAACGATTTTTGTCAGCTGTTTAGTACATCAGAACGCAGCTAAGACATGCTAACTAGCAGGTTGGTTAACTGATGTTGAAGGGTTAACTTTTTACTATTACTGTTAGGCTTCTTAATTGATGAGAGACGTATAACCGCCCGTAAGTAATATCCGTGTCAGTTTCTAGACTTTCGAAAATGCGGTAACCATCGAAGCTGTGGCCATGCACATTTTGGCTACACCGCGAATAAACACTTGCGCTTTTGGGAAGCTTGCAGACAAAGCAACTTCTCCACTGCACGTAATTTCTCGAAATAGCCAAAATTTGTTGGCCCACAACGCCCAGGCTAACCGCGTTTTAGAAATTTTTAAAACTGATATGGATATTATTCACGGTGCGCTACACGCCTCTCAATAATTAAGCAGCCTAACAGTAACAATGAAAACGTTAACTGTTGAATATTAAATAACCAGCTTGTTAGTTAACACATCTTAGCTGTGCTGTGATCTACTAGACGCAGACAATGCTATGCCGAAGAAGCATTCTTCACATTCAGGAAGCTTATTCTTAAAAATTGGGCAAAAGTCTTGGGCGAAAAACCCTGTATAGCACTCGGCAAGACTCCAAGATAGCATTGAAACACAAAATGAGGATCCTCGGACATCGAGTATAAGTACAACTTATTGCGGTATGCAGGAAATGCATATTGGGAGACACCGCCGCGGTGGCTCAGTGGTTACGGCGCTCGGCTGCTGACCCAAAAGACGCGGGTTCGATCCCGGCCGCGGCGGCCGAATTTCGATGAAGGCAAAATTCTAGAGGCCCGTGTGCTGTGCGATGTCAGTGCACGTTAAAGAACCCCAGGTGGTCGAAATTTCCGGAGCCCTTCATTACGGCGTCCCTCATAGCCTGAGTTGCTTCACGATCCCAATAAACCAAACCGTATTGGGAGAAACTAGGTGTAAAATAAAATTTCATGGACAATCCATTAATTCTTTTAAGGGCTTTTTTTAAGTGCATCGCCAAAATTATGTGAGGTTTTTAGAGAAATTAGTAAAAATGTCATGCATGAATACCCGCCTGTTGCGCATGCCTGACGTTGACCATGATATGCTTATGCTCCGTTTCGAGGTTCGAAATAAACTATTGTACGTAACCGCTTGTGCGCACCCTGTGTCTTCTTTTCTTGTGTCGTTGTCCTCTGGTGCGCTCTACCCTTGTGTCACTCCAAAACCCTTGAATGTGAGTTGACCCTGCTTGCAGCTCCGATACTTGGATTTCCACGTATGCTACAAGGACGGCACTGCATGGCTTAGACAAAAACTCCTTGGGCTCTTTACTTTTGAGAAAGGGTGTACGTTGTGTATCTTAAGGACAGTATACTTACCCTGAAGCCAAATCAGTGCCCTTGTTGTGAACAAGGTATGTAAGCTCTTTGCCACAAAGTGACGAGAAGATAATAGAAAACTAAATAACGAACTGCACCGTATTTTGACATTGTCTTACACTAACCACCAAGTTTTAAACGCTGAACAAACCAAGTATATGAGCTTTGTATGAAACAGTTTGTTTATCCAAGTGATATTCTATTAATAATGTTATTCCGAGTGCGTTTTTCTTTAAATTCATAGGACTTGTATTTGATAGCCACTCAGTTTGGAAGGAACAGGTGCTGTGTCTGTAAAAAAGGTAGCATACGGTAGTTTTACTCTCGCAAAGACAATGCAGCACTTTCCACGCACCATTTTTCGGTCATTGTACTTTTAATTGTGTCACAATTATCTCAGTTACTGCAAGGATTCGACCGGGTTAACATAAAAAACATCTTTGTTACTAAAGCTGAGACTCCAAGAACGCATTTGCTAACCATAGTTCCGACTCTTGGAAGTTCTAGAAAAACGTTTTTGACGTCCATCAAGTAAGGTCGTTGAACACCTTACGCAATTCAAAAATTTCTTGCAGTCAGCAATGTCATTAATAACACACCCCTTGCCTTTTCGCACGTTCTCTATAGCTGTTCGCAACAGAGGCAAGTCTACAGTGATAATTTTATCTTCCTATCTATAGAAATGTGTACGGATAAAGACGAATAGAATATTCTGGCGAAAGAATTAGGAACTCCTTGTCGATTGGAATTAAACAAGATAAGATTTTTACACGGACCTGCTTGTGACACTTTCTTGAAATAGAAGCCCTGTTGGAACTTTGATCTGATGCTCACTGAATGTGTAGCGGCTGACCTATGTGCTATATATTTGTGTTTGTATGGGACCGTTTACAGCCACATCGGAAATCGGTCCAAATATGTCTGTACAAATTTTACCTATTGAAACTTTATAAGCGTTCTTGAAACTCGAAAGAAGGCACGCTGTCGCACGTGCTCAATTCCCGGTCACTGATTTCAAAGGCTTCAATAATGTCGTGCTCGCTGCGGCATCACCTGCACCTGACAGTCTCATTCATACGAACAGTGGGGTGCGTCCACACAGGCGGCAGTGCTTCGGCAAACAGCTCTGATCGGTTGACAACAGAGAGGCTTGGCACCCGTCCATTTCTACACAAGGCTGCCCGTCCCGCGTAAACACAGTACATATTGTCACGTGGTGGTGGCTGCACTGGCCACAACAGACTAGTAGATTGAAATGTCGCTGAAACGAACCCTTTGTTGAGTGGACTTGCGCCCACAAAGAACTTAAAAACTCGGAGGCGGCGATGTATGGAGCCAACGAGCTCGGCGGTCGTCGACAAACACAATCCCCGCCGCTCTCGGACACACTCAATTTAAAGCTGGAGAAGAATTTTACAGAACAATCTTGAACAACGTAGATGTAGTTGCGCAGTGCTACAGCTACTTACACGTGCCGGCAGCTGTCAACATAAACAAAGAAACAAAGAGGGTTCCGCTTAAGTTAAGGGCAACGCAGCGAGCTATGGAAAGGAAAATGATAGGTGTAACGATAAGAGATCGGAAGCGGCCGCAGTTGGTGAGGGAACAAACGCGGGTTAGTGACGTCCTAGTTGAAATCAAAAGGAAGAAGTGGGCTTCGGCAGGGCATGTAATGCGAAGGCAAGATAACCACTGGTCCTTAAGGGTAACGGAGTGGATTCCAAGAGAAGTCAAGCGTAGCAGGGGGCGGCAGAAGGTTAGGTGGGCAGATGAGATTAAGAAATTTGCGGGAATACGGTGGCCGCAACTGGCGAAGGACAGGATTAATTGTACAGACATGGGAGAGGTCTTTGCACTGCAGTGGGCGTAGCCAGGCGTATAATGATGATGATGTTTGCATATGCTGCTTGATACAAGTATTAGATGTTTGGTGACCCTAAGCCGTTCTTTCTTTCTAGTGTACTATTTTGTATACGATAGCATTAGGAGGGCTATGAAGGCGAAAACTGTCCGGCGGAGTCGGGGTCGGCGTGTATGTCAAGCCTCCACCTGCTAGGTGGTATTTAGGAGGATTTGTCTCTCTCCACCTGCCGCCTGTTAATCCCGCCCTCTCCACCTTCCTTCTCAACTTAGAGGGAACAGGAGGGAGCTGCCAGACGAATTCCTCAGCAAAAATTAAAATGAATGAAAAAAAAATTATTTGGACAACAGCAGGCCTACGTGCAAAGTAGGGAGCTTCCTAAAGAACTATGCGTAGGCTTGCGGGATCTATTTCGTCACGCATTGCTCGGGAAGAACAACTTCGGTCTCACACGCCCCACCCGCATCTGTGTCTGAAATAGCGCCTTGCCAGTACAGTGCGGTATCGCTCAACCACCGCGCCACTGCGTCGGTAGTGGTACGAGGATTCGCCGCGATCTATGAATGAGGCGTGGCACATATTGCGTAGTTGCGTACTCGGTATTGGAATAGACCCAAAATCGGAGTAGAATGGGGAGTGAAACCCTAAGTATTCAGAATTGGAACAGAACCATAATTAGAATATACTCAGAACTAATAGATTGACGAGTGCAAGAAGAATGGTATCGCATTTCCTCCGCATCAATCCGATTGCTGGCCCCTAAAGTTTTTTGTACAGTTATTTTTTTCTTTTCTCAGCGTGCAAAGGAATGAGCTGTTGCTTTTTTTTGCGAAAATCACTTTTACATCAATTAAGGGGAAGATTTTTTAGTTGTCTACTTATCCTCCCCTGACCGCGCTCCCTTGCTCCTTTTGCTCGCTTAAATACACAGCCCTTCCCCAAAATTTTTTTGTGCCTACGAAAACGGATATAACAGAAAAACCTTAAATCTGCAAGAGCAAGATAACTGTGCTTGGGCAGAAGTCTTTCGGGACATCTTTTTTCCTTTTTTTCTATCTTGTTGGATGTTCACGCTACGTGGCAGTGGAGAACGTAGCAGACAACTCCTTCTTGACGATGATGAAAAGACGACACGCACACTCGTTTCGGAGAACAGAGGACTCAACATTATATAGCAGCTTCTGCAACGGAAAAGGAAAGGCGTGCATTTGAAAGTAACGGACACTTAGCCTTCAGCTACCATAGTTCAGCTCTCAGCTCACGCATAACGATCCTCGTTATGCCGGGGATTATCTACTTCGCCGGTCCAGGCCTCATCGCAAATCAAACTCCAGTACACAACACACTTCTATAGGCGCGTAAGCCTGTAGGTCGCGCATGCACAAATTATAACTGGCTGGGGCGAGGGGGCGGCTGCTATTAGACATATTACAGCATCACCGTTGGGACGGCGAAGAGAGAGCGCATCAAGCTAGACGGGCGCTTTCCGTCCGCTACGCACCCTTCCCTTCATCGCCAGTTGAGACGCAGGGAGGAAAGTTGGTTTCTAGGACCTTCTCAACCTCACGGCTGGCCTAGATCTAGGCAAAAAAAAAGCTGTCATTGCAGCCCGCGTTAGCTTGTATTCGTGTCCCTGGGTCAAGCTGAGAAAATCAGGCAGAAGAGAACGGCCTGTGTTCTTACCGTATATTCATAGTGCGTCGCACGGATTGAAGGAGGTGGCAAACAAACACGAGATAAAGGTTGTATTTAGGGCACCAAAAAGCTGATAAGCCTCTGTAACAAGGTAAACAAGAACGAAAAGCATGGCAAGCGCAAGGCATCTCAGATCGCCCAGAGGGAAGGATTCATACGATGCAAGAAACGCATCGTATATAATATCCCCAAGTCATGCGGGAAACAATACACTCGACAGTCGAGGAGGTGTGTTAAACACGAGGCTGCTAGACATAACAATGACTGCGGAAAAATGACCCACTGTTGAAATTTAGCGCAGCATTGTAGGCGGTGCGAATACAGTAGTAAACCATCAATACACAGGACTAAAACAGTAGGCAAGCAGAAAGAAAGATCTTGTGGCGAAAAACAGCGCCTTCACGGCGCAGCGGAGAGAGGGCACACGACGCTAACAACCAGATTTTATTATAATATAATTTTCCACTTCGCAGTTTTTAGCAGATTTTCCTCCACTGACGCGATCATGCTATCGGGAAAACCTTTATCGACCAACCGACTGATTTGCACGCTGATACTGTCTGTCATTTTGTGATCGCAGGACTTCATAATGCTCTGCAACCTGCAGAATTGGGCAACGCTCTTTTTAACAAGTTTTGACAGGTTGCAACCATATTTATTTGTTTATTTATTTATAATACACCTTAAAGGGCCCAGATACGGGGTATTACATGAGGGGTAAAGTTGCTACATGAAGAAAAGAAACAAAAAATGGATAGATCACTTAATACATGAACAAAATAATTTTTCAATAGATGGCTTGAAACATTGTGGCTTGGAGTGGTGCACGGCGTCAACGGGAAGATCATTCCTGTCTTTTGCAGCCTGGACGAAGAAAGAAAAAAGATGCGCAGAAGTATAGCCAGATGGCGGGTAAACAAACACTTTCGGTGTGACTGACACGTTGCGATGTCCGGTAAGAAGGCTGGATGACGGAGTTGGATGGCTGTGAATGATAAAATTTGGGGAAGAGGCAAAGTCGAGAAATTTTACGTCGAGTAACGAGGGCTGGCAGGCTAGCTTGAAACTTTAGATTAGAGACACTAGTGATATAGCTGTAGTTAGAATAGATAAAGCGAGCAGCTCGATTTTGCACTGATTCGAGAGTGTTAATAAGAAATTATTGATGTGGGTCGCAAATAGCGCATGCGTACTCTAATTTTGGTCAAATAAGGGTTAGATAGGCCGTAAGTTTTACGGGAATTTTACGGGAGTTTTATGGGAAGTTTTATGGGAATTGTTTAAGGAAATTTAACATCCTAAAGCGACTCAGGCTATGAGGGACGCCGTAGTGAAGGGCTCCGGAAATTTTGACCGCTTGGGCTTCTTTAACGTGCACTGACATCGCACAGTACACGGGCCTCTAGAATTTCGTCTCCATCGAAATTCGACCGCTACGGCCGGGATCGAACCCGCGTCTTTCGGGACAGCAGACGAGCGCCTCAGCCACTGGAACACCGAGGCAGCTTTCATTACGCTTTTCTCGCTTCTTGTATGATACCACCAGCATGTCGGCACCGGGGATTCCTCTATTTGCAGGTCAAGGAATCTTATCATCGCTTTCTCAGGTAATTCACAGGTAAAGTCGAGGCCATCGAACATGCCTTTAAAAACCGTGACCAATGTATCCGCATCAACCTCGCCACCTTCAAGGTCACGGACCCCACAAGATTATTGCTTGGGTTGCACCCCGTGCAGTAGTATATTCGCATTAAAAGCGGCTGCTTTGTCCGGAAGTGCCCCTTTCCATCGTCTTCGTATTCACCGCGCTCTTTCCACAAGATCTGAAAGCGCTTTTCGATAGCTCTGATGGCATTAAAACGCAAGAAAACTGGAGTTCAGGCATGTGTCCCATCATGGTAAGCGTATTCACAAAAGAACTGGGGAGAATTATCACGTAGAATAATGCATAATAAAGCAGCACGAGTACATCGAGGTTGGAAAGCAGACACGCTTTATAAGAACCACTGAGGCTTCTGAGGCGTCGAAGCGATGAGTAAAACACTGGTAGGAACGGGACTCTCTCAGGTAGCAGGAATGATATATATTCTAAATGTGGTTTTAGAGCAAGCGAAAGCTGGTAATTTTTAAAGCAACGCGGAGTTTTAGCAAGAGTAGTTGTCAGGCTAGTTGGTTAGTCCCTTGTAACGCCATTAAGGTTTGCGCAAAAAACGACGACGCGCACTGCACGAGCACAGCCAAGCATTGATTAATTCAGGGGTTTACACCTCCAAATATAAGACAGTACGGCGCATCATCATCATCAGCCTGACTACGCCCACTGCAGGGCAAAGGTCTCTCCCACGTCTCTCCAATTAATGCTGTCCTTCGCCAGTTGCGGCCACCGTATTCCCGCAAACTTCTTAATCTCATCCGCCCACCTAACATTGAAACCTGCGCCATCATAGCACCGTACTGTACACCATTCAAAAAGGCTAATTCACTTTTGTACAAGGCTACTGATGGATCACTGCCGCAGTTTTACGCATTCTTTATTAGAAAGGCTTCATTTATTTCGCGCACCACGGCGTCACTGCCCCTGCCAAGCATCTTTCTCACTTATTCGTGGACGACACTTACGTTCTCTGCGGGGTTCCGTCAAACGCTTTTCTTTTTTTTTTTTTATAATCTCGTCACTTACGTTCATGCTCCCCTCAACGATTATTCATGCGCGCGAAAGCTGACGGCTTCCGTATCAAATCAGTTTTATGAACGTGGTTAGGCAGCTTCCGTCCAAGAGTGCTCTTCGGTATAGTTCATGCGAACGTGCGAATGTGCGAACGCGTCGTCAGTTAGTGAAACGGGATACCTTTACGGCATGAATGCATTTTGGGCATTCATTCCGTTTTGGTTAAAGTCGCACTGCTCAGAACAGCTTCATTTTCAGCAGAGTGCTTCGCTATAGAGATTGTTTCTTTCGCAATTCTTCACGCGGCTGCTGTGAGCGTGAAGGTATTGGCGTCGTTTAGTGGCCTCCTTGTAGGACAAAGTAACTAGCTGGCCACAACCTTAGACCGCTGTCACATAGTGAAGGTGATGCTTTCGCTATAGCATCAATGAGAAAAAGGTGTAGAATTATGTGCAACGTTAAATGAAGTAAATAAAGTGAGCAGTTCTGGATCGCCATATTTATATAATCGCAATATGTTATCTTGGTAGCAATTCTAACAAAGGATTTGAGTGAACGACTGCGGAAGAAACCACTTCCTGCTCCTTCCATTCAAATATCTGCCCAATTTGGGCTGATTTTGTTGTGCGTCAAAGCACCTATTGTCCTCAAAAAACATGACACGACAATTCGGCCGATTTACCGTATTCGTAACTGCACAGCTCTACAACGCTGTAGCAGCAGCGCGAGGAAGTGACACGAAGCAGCCATTTCTCTAATTAAAACTTAAAACCCTCTCGTGGATTCTGTGGTGTTCATATCTGCTTCCACTTCCGCAGCTGGGACAGTTGTGCCTGTCCGTTGTTCTATTCATGCGGAAAGCGTTTCATCGCCTCCTAGAATAGGTGCTAGTCAGTTTAATGTACTACCTTAACGATACAAAACAGAAATAAAGGTTAGTAGTGGAGTCTTCGACGGAAATCTGCCTGGCACCGCTACAACCTCCTAAACTATTTATTTAAAATATTTTAACCACCACCAGGCACGGTGATGCGATTAAATGAAGCAGCGGTCAACAGTTAAAACAAAAAAGTCGTTTCGGTTTCTTTTATCACAATGAGAAAGGAGCAGTGCCTTCGTCTTCCTCTTTGTGTTTTGTCTTCGTCTTTTAGCGCCAGTACGCCTTTTGCGTAAACATGTCATGCTACAACCAACTAGCTAAAATCAAAGTATTACTAGGTGCACCTTTCCTCGCTAAGAAGCAACACGGGATTATGGCCTATTGGTTGGGTGCTCGCCTGGCAATCTTAAAGTACTGGTTTAAAGTACTGGTTGCTGCGCACAACCAGGCATCCCATACATGCATGGCATCAGCAAAGCACTTTCTCGTGTGTCTTCGAGTCAGGACTTACACGTGCCGCACGGGCTGCGGTACTAGCTGCGGAACGAACTAATAAATGTTCAAGACCGATTGCCAGATGAACAGTTCCGAGGAGATACCATGCCTGAAGATACCATGCCTGAAATGCAATCATGCTTACATTGGTGAGACAGGGAAATTCTCGAGATGCACAAATTATTATCATAAACAAGATGTGAGAAACGACTCGCATGACACAAATGCGCTCGCGGGCCACTCACACTTCACTGACTACTCAGACTCACCGCAGCAACGCGTGCATCTTATCCAAAGGAAAGAACCTGACGACGCACTTTCTGTGCAAATATCTATTTATCCACACCACCCAAAAATCTCCACGCAAAAATGACAGCACCATCCCAAGCATCTGAGCCCGATCATTTCGTCATATTTTGTGTATATAAATGCTGCGCCGTTAATGTTCCCCTGATTGCGAGAAAGTAAAGCCGTACGGGCTTCGAAACGCCTTTCTCTCGAAACGGCTTTCCTGTTTCCGACTATGGTCAATGACTATTACTTTATTTCATTAAATAGGAATTTGCGGAAGATAATAACTTTGTTTTATTTATTATTGAAATACTGTCGCTTGCTGCAATGTTTTTTTTTTGTCCCAATGTATTTTTGTCATATTACTTTAAATTTTGTTATTTATGTGCTGCACACTGCTGCATGAACTGTATTGGGGAACTGTGACCTCGTCAGGCCTTACCGCCTTTTGTCACAGTTCCCTCTTTCATTCATTTATTTGAAGGAAAATTAACCTCAAACTTCAAACTTCAACCTTGAACCGTTCTTGCAGTTACATGGCGGTAGAAAACCTTGTCACAGCACGCAGGCATTTCAACAAGCTACTGAGTTTATCCGCATGTCACGGTGTAGAGAGAAGACAAAGGCGGAGACAAAACCGACCTAAAGCGAAAAAAAGAAAAAAAAATCAGAAATTGTACCGTCCGCGAAAAGCCTCTCCACTGTGAGAAGGGCCGGGATAGGGGACGAAGCACGGAACCGAAAAACCGCCGGGGCGGCGGATGCCTTCGAAGTGGGTTCGCTTTAGACACCCGCGCCTCCTCATCGACCCGCCGGCAATTTCGGCCACTCCGCGCAGCTTCCGAGAGGGGAGAGCTGCTCTCTCGTCCGAGTTGCTGCAGTCCAAAAGCAGCGGGACACGGGAGCCCGGGGAGCTCTGCCCGATAATAGTCCGAGTAATAGCCCTGTCTAGGCGTTCCGCAAACTCAATGGCAGCTAGTAAGGGGGTTGGCGTGTCCAGGTAACGGGCTCAGAAAGAAAGGCACAGGGGCCAAAAAACGATAAAATTAAACCAGAATTCTGAACTTAAAAAAATTTCTTACCCACCGCGGTGGCTCAGTGGTTAAAGCGCTCCTCTACTGAGCCAGAGTAGCCGGGTTCGAACCCGACCGCGGCTGCAGCGTTTCGATGCAGGCGAAACGCAAGAAGGCGGCCGTATGCTGTTGTGTTGTTGTTGTTGTGACTGAGAGAAGGATGAAGAGGAAATTGCACGGGCCTGCTACTGGCTCGAGCCAAGCCACCACCGCTGCCACGTGCAGATAGAGGAGAGTTCGATGTCAGTGCACCTTAAAAATCCCCAGGTGGTCGAAATTATTCCAGAGGCCTCCACTACGGCACCACTTCTTTCACTCCAACCTTCCTCCCTTCCCTTACGGCGCGGTTCAGGTGTCCACCGAGATATGTGAGACAGATACTGCGCCATTTCCTTTCCGAGACAACCATTTCTTTTTTAATTTCTTCATTATATCACTGCACTGCGTGTATTTAAGACCGAGTGCACCAACATCCGCCAAAAGCGCCAAAAGAGACGGGCAGGCGTAAAGGAGAAAATATATTCCACCTCCCTCGCCTGGTAATAGCGCCCAGAATTTCGTTTTGCGTCATGCTTTACGAAACCACGTGAGAGCTTTCAAGCAAATGAGCTGCTACACTGACACTTAAGCGCTCCCAAAAGGGCATAACGGGATAGCTTAGAGGGTTAATGCCTTTATGTAAAGAACTGGTCATTCTCTACTCAACATTCATGGATCCCTGAGAGTCCTCATACCACTCCTGGCCTGAGGGGCAGCGGTTAAGCGGTGTGCCACTGCCATGCGATGGGAGGCGCTGCCACCGATGGGGCTCGTGTAGCCCAAGTTGCTCTTGCCGAGCAGCCTCCAGCGACCAATCATTAATTTAACTGCCACCGGCCACGGTCCGCATTTTGCTCACAATCTGCTGGGCAGGCTGTGATGACCACGATGCAACGCGATCTAGGTAACCCATCTGGCTCCTAGGTTGCTTCTATGGGGATTTTTCGTGGATTTTTCACTAACGGTCACTGACGCCTACGACGCCAGATTTTCTTCGACACGAGCTTCTTAACATTCTCGCATTAAAATTCATCGCCCTCAGAACTTTTTACTCCACAGCGGAGTCTCGGGCCTCCTGTCGCCTGTCTCCTGAACGCCTATCGGACCTCCGACAGGCGTACCTTGCGTTGATTGCCCACTCTCTCTCGCAACCGGCCCAACGGTCGACACGAGAGGGAGATCACAGCACTGCCGCGGGGACATTCTCCTGCAGCGGCGTGCTAGCGGCGCGCATTGCTCGAGTCGCTTCGTGCGCGCAGCGGAGCCTTGCTCCTCGCGCGCCCCCGAGACGGGGTGACGATTGAGTGTGTGTGTACTGCTGAAGGACGACGTGAATAAACGTCTCCTTGGTGAACTTGGAGGCCTATTTCTTTGCGGCGAATCGCTCTCCTCCCAGCGGAGGTTGAGTGCACTGCATCGGTGTCCCAGTGTGTGTGTGGTGACGGCTGATCGGGGCCCTTGGCTCGCGCGAAGCTCGAACCCGCGGTGGTTGGTGGCCTGTGTCCACGTAGAAACCCACAACTGGCGCACAACGGGGGGCTCGAACCCACGACCCTGAGATTAAGAGTCTCATGCTCTACCGACTGAGCTAGCCGGGCGAGCTCGAGTAAGCACTGGTCCGAACGGCAATGGCCGGCAGGGACAAACAGTAGCGTACGCACCTTACGCACCTTACGGTCGCGCAGTGCGCGGCCGCCAAAGCGGGTCCCGAAATCCCGCCAAAAGGCACCAATGGCAAAGGCCGTTTGGGAGCCGGGGCGGAGCCGTGGCCAAATGAGAGTGATTAGTCACCTAGCCGCCTCTCCACCGCCTGAGGCGGGAGCAAGGGAAAAAGAGCTACTACTGAGGCTAGTTGGAAATACATACTTAAAGGAATTGGTGAGCGCTAAAAACCACGGAAAAAGGACTAATACACAGGACGAAGCGCTTTCTAACAACTGTTTTAATCTCAAAAGGAACATGACTATATACACACATTTGACGTCATATCATGCACAGAAGATGGTGGAGCGCACGCGCTGACAAGAATGAAAATGAAAAAACGAAAACAGGTAAAAAGGTAAAAACTACGCGCGCTTACAACAGCCGAAGATTGCTATTCTTGAGATAGGTTAATTCAGTTCCCCCTAACATGACCGAAGGGGAGCGGACGCATTGCTTATCCGGAGCAACGTGCATTGCGAAAGCTTCGATAATGGAGCTGGGAAAGCTTCTCCTCTTTCCCTTTAAGCAAGGGAAAGAGGAGAAACAACGCGGGAAGCCGGCACAGCCGCGCAGAGGCAACGGCGGAAAGCCAGGATTCCCACAAGCCCCATTACGCCGAAAAAACGGCATCGGCGTTGTCTGCGTTGTGAGCGAAAAATCATGAGAATGAATTGGCATGTGGTGCCCAGAGAGCAACCTAGGAGGCAGGTGGGCCACCTAGGTTGCTCTCTGGTTGCTCTCTTCCACCGTGTCCAGCAAACTAGCCACCGTGGCAGGTGGCGCAGTTTAATTATTGATACGTCGCTCGGGAAGAGCAACCTGGACAGCACAAGGCCCACCCCTGAGAGCACTTGCCATCCCAGGGCAGTGGCGCATCGCTTGACCGGTGCACCACTGAGCCAGGAGGGGCATGGGTGCTCCCGTGATTAATGAATGCAGAGAATGACCTTCTGCTTATATGAGAATGAACCCATTACGCTACTGCGTCATACCCTTCAGGCGGAGCTTAAGTTTCTCCTTCAACATTTTTTCTTCCAGAAATTGAAGCGATTAATTTAAACAAGTTCTACTTTCACGCTACTTCAGACATGCTTGTTTCTTTACAAGAAGCAACTCTTTTTAATGAGCGTAGGCTGCCACTTTGGCCAGCGCAGAACAAAGGGTCGGGGGTAAAGCAAGCCCAGGAGGAGGCCGGCTCAGCCGAAAACTTCTACAAAGAGCACATCCGCAACTTATACCTCCTTACCAAGATCCACCCGAACCTCTGTCACCCGAGGGGAGAAATACATCCCCCCTCCTGGTACGATTGCGGTGGTATTCCCAATCTCAACCACAACATCTGAGCCTGTACTAAAAAGCAAGCCTTCTCTCCTCACCCCAATCCCACCCCTGAGCAGCGTTCTGTATATCCTTCTCAATCTTTACACCACTGGGTTTTATAGGCTAGGACACAAACTAGTGTCGGGTTGGTCCTTTGGTTTAAAGCGATAGCGGTATTAATGGCTTTTTGATGAAAGTTATCGGTTCAGTAACCACTCGACTTCTCGGTGGACACCACAACTGCGCTGTGAAGGCAGAGGGCGGGAGTTAACGGAGAGAGAAAGAGATGCCGTTTCGGAGGGCTTCCCAGCGTTAGCAATAGCAGTGCGATTTCGGAAAAACCCCGCGTCGTTTTTTTTTGGGCCGTGCGGTGGCCTGCGTGCCCCGAAAACCTTTCATTAAAGTTTTTCTGCCTGTCTGTCTGTTTTGAAAGGATTGGTTATCAGGAAATGAAAGGCGCAGTAACACTCTCGCTTCACGGTGGAGACCTCAACTGCGCCGTGAGGGAAGGGAGGAAGGTGCAACCGTACAGCGAAATTCAAAACAAGTACGTGCACATCAGTGCCGCCAAGAAGCACCCTCCCCTCCAGCGTTTTGTACATCCTTCTCAATCTTTACACCACTGTGTTTTGTGCGCTACAACACAAATTATAGTCCAATGATCAGCCTGACAACACCACTGCAGGACAAAGGTAGCTCCCATAACTCTGCAATAAATCCTGTACAGTGCGAGGTGCGCAAACTTATCCCCGCAAACTTCTTAATCTTATAAACCAACCTAACCTTCTGCCGCCCATGACTTTACCTCCTCCTCTTGGTACCCAGTTCGTTAAACTTACTGACCATCAGTTATCATGCCTTGGTTATTACATGCCCTGCCCGAAATTTCTTCTTCTCGATTTCCACTAGGATGTCACTAACCTGCCTTTGTTCCCGGACCCGCTCTGCCCTCTACCTCTCCCTCAGGCTGACACCTAACATTTCCCTTTCCACAGCTTGGTGCGCTGTCCTCAGTCTAAGCTAAATCATTTTCGTTAACCTCTACGTTTCTGTCCCATAGGTTAGTACCGGTAAGATACAGCTGTTATATGCTTTTCTCTGTTGGTGAGCTGTTATTAATGACCTGATAGAACCTGCCAAATAGGCTCCGCCCCATTCTTATCCTAGTTATTTCACCCTCATGATCCGGATCTGCGGTCACTTTTTATAATCAAGTTTGAAAAGAGCCCGCAGTGGTTTTATGCTTTCTATTTTGCTTCTTCTATAGCAACCGATCGGAGCGTAAACACTGCACCTTGAGGAAGAGGGTCGACGGAAGAGAACAGGAGCGAACGGCTCCTTAGCTGCACTTGCGCACAGCTATCCATCCATAAATTTTCTTCACGCCTTCCTCGCGAGTGACTGTCGCTGCTTCCCGGGCACTGTCTCCATCCAATCATTTCCTGCTAGCATTTACCGCCCACGATCCTCCAGCTGACGGGTCGACGATAGCTGAGTGCGATTTGTTTTGGAGCAGGTGTGCAGCACAGCGAGTCCCGAGCGAAACAAGCCGGCGATGACGATCGGGGCGGTTCGGCCACCCGAGAGCTAAAGGCCGATTCACACGACGGACCGTTCGCCCGCGGCCCGCGCACTACGTGTGCATACGTCAGCACTTTGAGGGGCGCGCTGTCGGCCGCCATCCATCCATGCATCCAGCGCGCCTCTCAAAGTGCTGACGTATGCACACGTAGTGCGCGGGCCGCGGGCGAACGGTCCGTCGTGTGAATCGGCCTTAAGCAGCGCCCAAATATAACCGGAGTCATCGCGACGGCGTCGGCGTTAAAAAAAGAAAGCTTTTAGCGCACGTTTGTTTTGCAGAGGCGGAATCGAGGGAGCGGAGGGCCGTGCGTAGCACACCGACTGGCCTCGTGACGCCGCGCTGACTTTTGCTCCACGGAGACGCGCTAGCCAGAAACAAACATCTCACGAAGCGGAAGCCGATGCAGGGTGGGAAAATAGCGCCGCGCGCACGCGGAGGACCAGGCGTCAACCCATTATGCCGCAGTAACACCTACATGTAAAATGTCTCGCCGCACGCCTGCAACAAATCTGTAAAGAAATATTAATGTTTGCTCACAAAGGGAGAGAGATGGGAAGAGAACAGGCAGGGAGGTTAGCCAGAAGGGCTTTCGGCTGGCCACCATGCACTGAGAAAAAGGAAATAGGGGATGTAAAAGGGAAAGAGGAAAGACAGCAAGAACACGAAAACAGGCATGCTGCAATCACAATCATTCACACAGGCACATCACTCTCACTAAGTGGAACAGGGCTTTGTATGCTGCCGATCACCGTGGCCAAAGCCCCAGGATTTTACTCTCCGACGTGGACTGGAGCGCAGCACAGTGTCTTTCAGCGCTAAAAATGGGGTATTCAAGAAGTAGGGGTTTGGCCTCAAAATGCACCAAATCCGAAAATGTGCTACTAAGAACGGGCGTGAGTGGGACATGTTCACGCCACTCACGTATTCGTAATGTTGAAAGGAGGTTTTACAGTGTCAGCTCTGAACTATCGTCGGTGTAACCATTATTCTTTCTCTCCTTGGTCAGTGTTGTAGGAGGCCGTTTGACTGCAGCAGTAGTGGACATAAGTGCATATTATGTACCTACACCCTTAGGTATGCGAATATCTTTCGTTACTTTTCTTTTTTTTTGCACATACTTCCGGCCATTCTAGGACCTAAGCAGCTCTAGCTATTTAGTAAGATTAACTCAGGCATCATTCACCCCTGTAAAAAGAAGCTGGGCTAGAATATGCAACACTGTGTAGATCAATGCCACGCAGCAAGAAGTCTATAAACTAAAAACGACAATGAAATAAATTGAACACCCAAACCTAAATAAAAAGGAAAAACGACAAATACATTTCATAAATCGCTTTCAAACTCCAAGTTTTCTACCCAGTTCACAAACGTTTTACAAGGGCGACAATTTACTGCTGCAGTAAGCAGACGATTTCAAAGCGTGATAGAATTTGGAAACAGAGGACATTTAAATTTACATCAGTTAACGTGACCCATAGGTTGCCGTTTCGTGTTACTGTAGTTAACTCCTGAAGAATCTTTAAACGGATCGTGAAGGTAATTTTAGCGTGATGTTTTGAAATGACCACGATAAAGCTAATAGAAGAATTTTAGACTAGAAGTTCTTCACCTGGAGAGGTGTTTAAGGTTGGCCCGATTTTTTAAGTAAGTCACAATGGACTGACGTGGGTAAGATGTGAATATGAACCGAAGTTCTGCGCTTGGAACACGCTTAATCTTATGAATTTGGTCCTAGTGTTCCGATTAAATCAGCATATTCCCATGTTTGCCGGACAAGTGATATTGTAAATATCATATTGATATTGTAAATATCAATATGTAAAGATACAAAACGTTTTGCCTTAGCGGGAGCTTTCCGCAACCCAGAACATACCGGGAGTCTCTTTTCCACTTTACGGCAGATGGCTTCAATGTAACGATCCTATTTCAGGTTATTATTATTAACACCCAAATACTTAAAGTGATCACACTACATTATGATCCATCCAGTGAGTATGAAAACTTTAAAGTGTTCCTCTTACTACTCGTGGTGAAAACAGCGCGGGAAAAACGGACGGACGACGAAAGACACAACACAAGCGCTGACTCGCAACTGAATTTTAATGAAAGAAAACGTCCTTTAAATGCTTTCCTAATCAGCAAAACAAGAAAAGTGAAAGAACACAACAAAAAAACCCGATCGTACATGACGGTGACAAGACGCACACACCATCTCCGTGGCGCATGCGCGTGAGACAGTTAGATGTCTCTCCCGGATAAATAGGAGCGCTCTCTATCATTGAGAGCGATGGAAGGATCGCTGATGCACCCGCCACTGTTATCGTGAATGTGAAATGCCGCTATAATTTCACGTGTTAATCGATCTTTCTGCCTGGCAAGGATGACGGTGTTAGAGAATAGAGGAGTGCATGTGCCTTCCTTCCAATGACGGGCAAGATTGCATGAAGAATCATTGGACCGGGAATTGTAATGTAAATGTTCGTTTGAGTGAACCTTACGATTCCCGGTCCAATGATTCCCGGTAAAGAGCGCTCCTATTTATCCGGGAGAGACATCTGTCTCACGCGCATGCGCCACGGAGATGGTGTGTGCGTCTTGTCACCGTCATGTATGATCGGGTTTTTTTGTTGTGTTCTTTCACTTTTCTTGTTTTCCTGATTAGGAAAGCATTTAAAGGACGTTTTCTTCCATTAAAATTCAGTTGCGAGTCAGCGCTTGTGTTGTGTCTTTCGTCGTCCGTCCGTTTTTCCCGCGCTGTTTTCACCATGAATCATTACCAACTAGCCCAAATTGCAGCCTTAATTTCCTTTTACTAGCTATCTCATTTTCCCTTGAGTGAATTACAACATAGCCCGGACCCGACTGCGGCTAAGATCCACGCGTTTCCATCATCCGCTCTGTCCTGCGGTCTCTGAGGACCTAGCGCCATTGCGATCCCTTATTACATATTTATAGGTTTCTGGACGTAGATTCAGCGCACGGTTTAGTTCGATAACGCCTGCATAAATTACATGAACGAAACACTAACGGTAATACTGGTAGTGCCAGGAGAGCGAATAATCGTGTTTCTCTTAATATTTCCCTAGCTAGGCTGGCTTCTTATTTTTAGAGAGCACTGCAAAGGTGGAACAAAAATCATCGCTCATAAATTGGCCGACAACCAGAAGAAAGTGTAGCATTTATTTATTTATTTCATAATACTGCAGGCCACTGCTTGGCCCAAGCAGGAGTGAACTTACGTTGTTGCATAACAAAAAAGAATAAAATTATTCAATACTACCAGCACACGGATACCAAAAGAATAAAACGAAAAGAATAAACTTATACAATGTTAGCAGCGCACGGATACCAAAAGAATAAAAGCAAAAGAATGAACTTATACAAACTTATTTGTTCATATAGAATTGTTCAAGATTGTTCAAAAGATTTTTTGTTTCAGCTTTTGAAATTGCTAGTTCTTCCCGCACCCATAGGAAAACACACACCACACCAAAGTCACTGCGGGGATGGAATAGATCCGAGCAGCACGAGGACCGCGGAAGGGTAAATGGTTCCAGTGCTGGCATCTCCGAACACTGTTCTGTACTTGTAATCAGATGCGGTAGAAAGAATGGAGATTAACCAAAGCGCATTGGCAGGTTTGGTGTCGGTGCTCTTAGATAGACAACAAATAAAGTTGTACAGTGGGATATGGGCTGTCGGACATCAAAACATGGGAAGCCCACACGAAAATGTTCTTTGAGGGCAGGCTAAGAAAAATGGATGAGATGAGGTGGACAGTAAAACCATAGATACGCGGTGAAGGAATAATAATAATAATAATAATAATAATAATAATAATAATAATGCCTTCATTTTCCATCACAAGCATGTGGTAGGCAGTCAGGAAAAGCTAGTTTTCTAACTTCACACGCTCCCACCTCCACGTAACAAAAATACATGATACATAAAAAAAAAGAAAGGCAAACAGCACAAGTATAACCGAAAACATGCAATAGCAGGAAATCTGTCTTTCTGTGGTGATTGTTAACACAGTTTACTTTTGTACATTAAATAACATTTGCAAGTGAGTGCATCATCGTATTAGCGTCCGCAAGAAACTATTCAGTGCTAAATGATCTTCGAAGCAATTAATTGGACGCTATAGTGACAATGGTAGTAAAACAACTTAATCCCTACACCGATGTTACAAGCTGCATCATTAATGGAAATTAGAAACTGTGTAGGATCCAGGACACCCTCTTGGAAATATCCAGACTTTATGGGCTTTGGCGCAGAAACCTCAATGTTATGTGCTACGAACTGTGAAGGGTTAATCAGAACGGTTAATCAGTTGATAATGACATTTTGTAGTGTGAGCATTACCTTGGGAATTTGTTGTTGTTTTTTTCGCGATACCCGGTCGAAAGGCTGTCAAAAAAATCTACAAATATGCAGCCAATTTGTTTCTGGCTATTTAGCTGATGGATATGTGGTAACTGCAAGTAACTGAGTGAGTTCTGAAAGTCCCTTTCGAAACATAATTTCGAAGGGTAACATGTGCTTGCGTTCAATGTACTATCGGGGACAAAAGTGGTATACTCACGCGGCCGGAGCCGGAGCAACGGAAAACTGCGTTTCAACGCAATCTGCAGGGGGCATCTCGGACCCAGGCGGGCAATCGGTGACTTTTATTATCAGCAGGCATGTCGCTTGACTCGTTTCAAAGTTTCGTGCTTTTACTTGCCAAAATGCCGAGCGGTTCCGCAGCAGTAGCAATAGGGTGGCCCCACTTTTCATTTTCTGTGTTCTTTTTTTTAACTCGCTTTCGAGATATGGCTTGAGAGCCGGCGCGCGCACCGTCATGATGCGATCAAATGCCCGCGCGTGCGTGGCTAACTTGTCGTGGAAGCAGCGCATTTTTGAAACATTGAAACGAGCCAAGTGACATGCCTGCTGATAATAAAGGTCACAGATGGGCTATCTGGGGCCGAGATGACGCCTGTAGAAGGCGCTGCAACGCAGTTTTCCGTTGTTCCAGCTCCCACCGCGTGGAGTATACCACTTTTGTCCCCGATAGTACGTAGTCGCCTCCCGTGAAGACTACACGCTCACAAGCTGTGCAGGTTAGCGAGATGGGCCGAAAGTAGGGAGCCTCAGTTTGTCGGCCTGATTTATGTACGAATATTACTTTGGTGGTTTTTCATTCACTGGGTAAGGTGCATGCTGCAAGTGACTTTTCTAAAAGTAACGCACAATATCTTTCCAGAATTTCTGCGCTCCTCTCCAGAAAGATGTTTGCTCGGTCGTCAGGACCTGTGCGCTTCTTATGTCTGAAGTTAGCAAGAAAAAAGGTCTGGATAATGGCGCTCATTCCCCCATCACATTTATCTACGGCAATAGGCTGCCGTGATCAAAGACTAAAACTTACTAAAACTAGTCATTTAGCGTCGTCATGTATTCAAGGATCTGTTCTCAGGAAGCGTGGTTATCATTACCTCACTCAGGACATAAGGAATCCCATTACTTTTCTTGCAGAGTACATAAAGAAGATAGGAAGTGTATCAGCAAAGCAATTATCCTTGGCTATAGCTGTTTTGGGTTTCTTTTGCTTTATCTTGACAGCAACATTTTGTTCTACAACTCGGTTCATGTGTGACGTTTTTCCGCACATGTTTTAGTGTTCGTCCTGCATGAAGTACATACATCCCTTGTTGTTCAAGCGTTCCGATTGTTCTTCTTCTTACCGGCACATAGTGATGGATACAGAAAAATATGAGACTTTTGAGTTTATCAAGTCCTATAAAAATTTGAAACAAGTGAGTAGTTGTAAAAGCAGTGGGTGCCGCACCACGATCAAGAAATCGAATACGCTATGCAGAATCAACGTGTCATTCATACCAATAGAAGAAGAGAGGCTGACCGTGGCGTTTCCCGAAGTCCCCGCTCCCGCTGAGCGTCGCGGCTGACGCAGCACTGCGTAAACATTGCGCTTTTTTTTTCTATTTTGCGACTATGCTTACTTGGCCAAACATCCGGGTTCATTTTTTCTGATCTCGCAGTGTACTTTCGTCCTCGCTCTTTTTCACGCTCTTTATTCGTCTTCAAGACGTGCAAGAAGCGATAGACTTTGAGGATCTGTCCTCTTCGGCAGAGAAGGGTCGTCGAAGCAAAGCAGGGCATAGCTGGTGTTGCATCAAGGGGGCATGATGCAGCGCGATCAGCGGCCACGGCACACCTCGAATTCCCATGTTATGGTGTCAGTAAGGGCAGCGTTAGGGAGTGCGCTGTCACAACGGAGGCTCGTTTCGAGGAACACGGTACTAAAGGCTCTGCACAGAAACGAGCTTCGCTGGCTTGCTCTCCGAAAAGGCGTTCGATGAAATCGGCGACCACGAGAGAGCCCTTCCCCGCAACGCCCGACTGCAGTCTCCTTGCCAAGGGCGCTGCTGTCGGCGTTCGCATCGAACATAGTGGGTGTCGCAGCGGTCTCCTCTTGCGAGCGACGATAATCGGATTTGCGGTCCATTTACGCGCCCGTCTGCCGACGCACGACACAACCGCGATGTCGATCCGCCGGCGAAGACCCGTTGGACCAGAAATAAATTTTGTGGTGCCCAGAACAGCTTACGTAAAGTCAAGTCTCATGAATCACGGAGAATCAGTCCTCGTCCGGGGCATACGTTCATATACTATACTGCGTTTCACACTGATTGTGCATCGATGTGTAAAGAGCCCGCAAGAACTTGTCACACTGTCGCCTATCGCTCCTAAACTACAGCATGCTAAACATTGCAGATTGCGGTATCTGCAGACTGTCAGTGCGGAAGATTCCCGCTTTTTCAAGGCAATGAAGAGGTTCTTTTTTTTTCGATGCACATATTTTATTTATTAGTACCTCAAAGGCCCACTAGGGGCATTACATGAGGGGTGGGCATACATATCATTGAAAAAAATCAGTGATGAATGATTTGAAGTATTCCAGGCCAGGATGGATGAAAGCTTCAGCGGGGAGGTCGTTCCAGTCTCTTGCGGTCTGGGCGAAGAATGATTGTAGGTGCTCAGAAGTAAATGCTCGAGGTGTATGAACAGCTTTCGGATGACTGATGCGAAGTGAAAGGCGGTATGCAGGGGTGATAACGGATTGGCTGAAATGCGAATGATAAAACTTGTGGAGAAGGCAGAGTCTGGCTATTTTTCGACGGTATTCAAGGCTGGGGAGGTTAGCTTTTGTTTTCAATGCTGTTACGCTCGTATGATATAAGTAATCAGAGTATACGAATCTTATCGCGCGGCTCTGGACGTGCTCAAGGGTTTTGGCTAGGTTAATTTGTTGGGGGACCCAGATTGAGCATGAATATTCAAGTTTGGTTTGGTTTATGGGGTTTAACGTCCCAAAGCGACTAAGGCTATGAGAGACGCCGTAGTGGAGGGCTCCGGAAATTTCGACCACCTGGGGTTCTTTAACGTGCACTGACATCGCACAGTACACGGGCCTCTAGAATTTCTCCTCCAAAGAAATTCTAGCCGCCGCGGCCGGCATCGAACCCGCGTCTTTTGGGTCAGCAGCCGAGCACCATAACCGCTGAGTCACCGCGGCGGCAATATTCAAGTTTGAAGTTTGAAGTTTATTTATTTCAGGCAGACGTGATACAAATGTACAGGTCTGTCTAAGAGGCTGACAAAAAGGCACAGGTGCCTGACGAGTGTCAGCCTCTCAATACACACAGCACCTCAGCATACGGTGAAGGAAAAAAAAGGAAAAAGTGGACATGAAAACGGTTGCAGGCACTGAATTACAGGTGAAAAAACGAAAAAAAAAGAAAAAAACATGCAGCGATACAAAACGTGATGCAAAGGTAAGAAACTAGCACTCAAAAAGCAAGAAATGTACGAAGTCAAGTCCTTTCTACTATGACATTAAGTAGGCATTCAACTTCTTTTTGAAAACCCCTATGGACCGTGATTGATTTACAATTGTCATGATGGCTGGGTGACGATTTAACAAATCGGGTATAACAAAGGATTGCTTTTGCATGCCATAATTTGTGCGTATTTTACATATGTTGTAAGCTGTGCACCTTGTGTTGTAGCTGTGTTCTTTCAGCAGATATTTTCGGAAAAAATCAGTTTCATTAAGCTTGACTGCGCGGAATATGGCAATTGCAGTTTTTCTGTTTAACAGGTTTTCGATAGTTAGCACAGTGTTCTTCTTGAAAAGTGGGGCAGAATGAGTCCTGTAAGGTGCATTTTCTATAATGCGTACTATTCGTTTCTGTAATGTATATAACCTATCTAAGTTGGTTTTTGTTGTAGTTCCCCAAACGGATAAACAGTATTGAAGGCGTGAATGCACTAGACTATAATAAAGCTGAATTTTCAATTGTTGGGGTAGCAAGTTTCTTAACTTATTAATAATACCAATAGATCTCACAATACTGGTTTTTATGCTGTCGATATGATTTGACCAGTTCAAGTTTTCTTCAAACAAAACTCCCAGAAATTTATGAGAAATGGAGCGCTCGATGGTCTCACCGTTATATTTTAGCGCTATGTTTTCATCAATATGCTTACCACGAGGGCGAAAAACAATGTACTTTGTTTTCTTAATGTTAAGTTCTAATTTATTTATTCTTAGCCATTCAGAAATGTTCTTTAGCCAAATGTTAGCTTCGCGCTGAACATTAGATAAGTTTGCACCAGAAAAAAATACGTTAGTGTCATCAGCATATAGTATGATGTCTGCTGTTAGGGGCACGTTAATAATGTCATTTATGTACAAAAGAAAAAGGAGCGGACCGAGAATAGAACCTTGTGGGACACCATATTTGATATCTCCTAGTGCGGATCTCGATTTAAGTATTTCTGTGCACTGTAGTCGATTACTTAAATAGCTTTTCACTAGGTTAAGTGCAATTCCCCTTATGCCATACTCACTTAACTTTAGCAATAAGATATCGTGTTTGATAGAGTCGAACGCCTTTTTAAAGTCAAGAAATATTCCTATTGTGAACAGTTTATTCTCAAAGTTGCTAACTATTTTTTCTTTAATGCGTAGTAGTGCTGTTTCCGTACATTGTTGTTTTCGAAACCCGTACTGTTTATCGGTCAGAATGTTATTTATATTGCAGAAACTTAATAAACGTTTATTAATCACCTGTTCGACTACTTTTGAAAAAACTGGCAAGATAGAAATGGGCCTGTAGTTGTTAATGTCATTCCTGTCACCACCTTTAAATATCACGGATACTTTCGCGATTTTTAATTCGTCTGGAAAGATACCATTTGATAATATCAGATTGCACATGTATGAAAGGGGTTTACTAATGAATGCGGCAACTGTTTTGACAGGCTGCGCTTTTATACCGTCGATACCACAAGCTGCCGAGTTCTTTAACTTGGAAAGAAGATCGCATATTTCTGTCTCATCTGTAGGTGTGAAAAATAAAGACCTGCTTATACTAGCGGAGATATACGATCTATACGTAGGGTTGCAAGTGTCCGAAGCACTTGAGGATCCACTTTTCAAGAAATGTTGGTTAAACTTATTCGCGAGTGAAACTCCGGTGTATATTGTTCCGCCATCGCTTATCTCAGAAACAGGGCTTTCTTTTTTATGAGGAAGCAGTTCATTTAGAGTTTTCCAGACCTTTTTGGGGTCATTAAGAATAGTACTGAATTTGTTCTCATAATAATTTTCGCGTGCTAATTTTACATCCCGGGTCAGTTGACGACGAAGTTTAGGACGGACAAGAGTTAAATAGGCGGACAGTTTTACGGAAGCAGGTGCCAAACGCAAGTTACGCTTTAGATAACCAAGAACACGGTTAGCTTCGTTGGTTATGTTCATTATGTTTCACTAATGAACCTTCTGATTTTATGTGTTACTAATGGCGAACTACTTCTTGGACGTGAAATGTAGTCCAGACGAACATGCGGGACAGCATTGACACTGTTGTCAGATAAGTGTGAAACGAAGGATGGGAGTTCAGAGTTACGCTTCACCGCTCACATTCGAAGTTGTGCTGGAAGCCACTGCGTTCGACAACTCCGTCTCATTTAAAGGGCAGCTGCATCGGTTTTAGAAATAGGCGAGCTTAAAGGGGTCGAATGCATGAAACTTGCAAATAAAGCACGCGAAGTCCTTTTGGGCTAGCATTTGAAATGGTGGCGTAATCACCGATTAAAATCGCGGTGGCCTTCAAGCTTCTCCGCGGCGCAAACCGGCAAGTGGGAGCGCATGATGACGTTATCGAAGGTACCTGTACATTTTCAACGCATAAACACTTGCTTTAAAGGAAAAAAAACCATGCCACAGAAGGCAAAGCTTGCGAAGAGTTGTTTATCAGCATCAAACGAGTCACGGCAGGATGTTTTTGACGGCAGCGGCAATTTTAAATCTTACTGTCTATGACGTCACACCAAATTTTCCCGCACTCCTCCGTTGCTTTGAGGAGAAGCCTAAAACGAAATTGTCGATTTCGTCGCTATTTTAAATGCTAGCGCAAAAACACTTCACATGCTTTACCTACAGCCTATATATATTTGAATTCTTGAATATCGCATAATTCTCAACATGTAGTGTAGTTGGCCGTTAACGCGACGATGTCAGTGACTTAATTTGTATTAATGATCTCCCCATTAATATTTCAAATAAGCGCTTATTCGCAGACTACTGCATGATCTATTGCCTTATTAACGACATAACTCACGGTAATGCGCTTGAGACCGATGTTAATAACATCCGAACCTGGTGAGATAAATGGCCCATGTCTTTAAACGAAATTGTCTCTTCCATCACAGACAGTCCCACCCGTCACGACAGTGCACTCTTTTTCTCTGTGACATCAGCTCCGTAACTGCTTACTATAATTGGGAATTAACTTATCTGCGGCGTTTCACTCGACCGTTCACGCAACAAAACTGGCCAGTGAAGCTAACCGCGTCCTCGGCTGTATACGCCGCAACCTTCAATTAGCGCCTCCTCCCGCAAAATTGCTTACATACGGCACCTTCGTTCGGCATGACCTCGAATATGCATGTACTAACTGGGACGTATACCAAGCTAACCATAAAAACTTAACAGAATCCGTCCAGAATCGTGCTGCGCCCCTTTTTCCTTTCTGCTTACTAATATACGTGCAGTGCTACTAACCTCAAAGCACAAGCTAACCTATCAAGCCTTTTATGTCACCGCAGAGCCGCTTGCCTGTCCCTCTTTCATAAATTATATCAAGAATCCCCGTGTAAACCTTCTATCTTACCATCACATCGCCTCTCCTGCCGCCTCGGCCATGACAAACCGTGAACCTGCCTTCGGCCCGCTCATCAGACCATGTTTCCCGATTTTTCATGCAAACGCCCAAGGACTATAGAATGACCTGACTTCCGCTGTCACCCATTACAATCACGACACTGCAAGAGTTTCAATGAAAAACTCATTCATACAGATGCGCACACCATATGTAAAACTATTTCACCAAGATGTTTGTGGCAGTGAAAACAAATTGAGAAACATAGCGTGCTTATTTCATATAACAACTTTGTTGCAGCACGCGTTATTTACTAATCTGTCACCGCGAGGCAACTGCAGACATAAAAGAGAGCTACCAGTGCCTCAGGTAAGTTCGCGTTGCGCCGTGGTGCGTAAAACATACGCGAATTACTCTCCCAAAGGCACGCTGTCGGATTCCGAAAAGCAGCCCTGAAATGCGGTGCTGACGCCACATTCCGCGTTCTTGATTTTCCACATGGTCTCCAAGCGCGATGTTCGCGTTGAAACACGCGCGAACTTGGGCCGCGCCTGTAATTAATAGACAGCTGTTCATTTAGCAATGCTTAGCCTAATGAATGCGTCGCATGCTTATGCGCGTGCAGCCAACTTTTGCTTTTCGTCATGTTCGCCCTTAGTATTCCCCAGCCAGTCGCAGTCTTCATCGTGCGCGTAAATGTATAATTGTATGTGCCACGTTTCTTTTCCAAGCCCGACATGCTGCGTCGCCAGTAGTGTACTTTGCCCTCCTTCCTTTTCGTATTTGCCCTTGGGTCTTTCTGACGGGCACGGAGCACCAGCGCATTCGAACCCAATCCCATCAATCGATTTCCTGAGCGAGGACAGAAACATTCCGCTGGGACATCCATGGCTACGCTAATCTCCAAAGGCGTAATTACTCATCACCATGAAGCCAGTCGCAGTCGTAAGGCTGTGCCTCTTGAGTAAATACTACGGTGATGGTATTTTTTGTGTGTGTTCAACTAGTGTAACAAAAGAGTTACTTGTGCAACAAGGTAAATTTTTCAGTTCTCCCATTTAATGTAGTATATCATTCCATGAAAAGAAAGAGGGCCTTTATTAGCGCACTTTTTGAGCGGAAGCCAGCATATATGGAATATGGACATGTTTCTCTGACCGTCCAGTGCTCAAAATGTCGGCAACGGGCGCAGGCCGCCATCATTGATGCATGCGTCAACTAAATCCCACCGTAAGCTTACAACGGAGCCGCAAGCTTGGCCGCACTTCGCCTTCCTTGCTCGAGTACCATTTCTCTGTGGTTGGAGTTCATGCGCTCTCCACGACGGTAGCCGCAAGGTGATGTCCGACAGAGCGCGCCTCATCGCCGGCGCAGGCCTCTGGTTCCTCCAGCTTCGAGTTTGTTGTGTGAAACGTGATGCAGACGAGACGCGCTAATGAACACTAAACAGGGTTCGTCACGCCGCTTGAGGAACATTGTGTGCGGTTGGCTGGCATAGACGAGGTTGATGCGTCGGGATAAGCTAATCAAATTTAGGGCACTATCTAAAAATATGTGACGAGAATGTGTTGCACATCAGAACGACGTTTCCGTGCCAAATGAGCTGTAGGCACCGAAGCACCCTGTACCAAGCAAGGACAGCGCAACGACAAAAGGACTGCACCGAGCGTTTACAGTACAAAGGGCGATAACTGAAGAAAAGACGCTAAGAAAAAAATGGCGGAGCATCTAGCGTGGTTTGGCAAAATGTCAATTAGGTGCGCTCGCACGTCGGTTTTAACGCGCGAGCGAAAAGGCTCCCGTTCCCCAGAAAAGTAACTTGCAACGGTGGAAGAGCGAGCTAGTTGGTAGTTAATCTTGAGGAACTTCATCTTTAGGTGTTCCTCCTCCGACCCAGCGCTGTATCTTGTCTTTCTTAGTCCTTGTCGTGGGAGTGCGCTGTGCTTTTCCCCAAGATGAACTACAAACTAGCCCGCTCTTCCACCCTTGCAAGTTACATTTCTAGTTCCTCGGGCCTCTATGTGTTCCTCTTCCGACCCAGCGCTGTATCGCCTTGTCTTTCTTAGTCCTTGTCGTAGGAGTGCGCTGTGCTTTTCCCCAAGATGAACTACAAACTAGCCCGCTCTTCCACCCTTGCAAGTTACATTTCTAGTTCCTCGGGCCTCTATGTGTTCCTCTTCCGACCCAGCGCTGTATCGTCTTGTCTTTCTTAGTCCTTGTCGTAGGAGTGCGCTGTGCTTTTCCCCAAGATGAACTACAAACTAGCCCGCTCTTCCACCCTTGCAAGTTACATTTCTAGTTCCTCGGGCCTCTATGTGTTCCTCTTCCGACCCAGCGTTGTATCGCCTTGTCTTTCTTAGTCCTTGTCGTAGGAGTGCGCTGTGCTTTTCCCCAAGATGAACTACAAACTAGCCCGCTACCCTTGCAAGTTACATTTCTAGTTCCTCGGGCCTCTATGTGTTCCTCTTCCGACCCAGCGCTGTATCGTCTTGTCTTTCTTAGTCCTTGTCGTAGGAGTGCGCTGTGCTTTTCCCCAAGATGAACTACAAACTAGCCCGCTCTTCCACCCTTGCAAGTTACATTTCTAGTTCCTCGGGCCTCTATGTGTTCCTCTTCCGACCCAGCGCTGTATCGTCTTGTCTTTCTTAGTCCTTGTCGTAGGAGTGCGCTGTGCTTTTCCCCAAGATGAACTACAAACTAGCCCGCTCTTCCACCCTTGCAAGTTACATTTCTAGTTCCTCGGGCCTCTATGTGTTCCTCTTCCGACCCAGCGCTGTATCGTCTTGTCTTTCTTAGTCCTTGTCGTAGGAGTGCGCTGTACTTTTCCCCAAGATGAACTACAAACTAGCCCGCTCTTCCACCCTTGCAAGTTACATTTCTAGTTCCTCGGGCCTCTATGTGTTCCTCTTCCGACCCAGCGCTGTATCGTCTTGTCTTTCTTAGTCCTTGTCGTAGGAGTGCGCTGTGCTTTTCCCCAAGATGAACTACAAACTAGCCCGCTCTTCCACCCTTGCAAGTTACATTTCTAGTTCCTCGGGCCTCTATGTGTTCCTCTTCCGACCCAGCGCTGTATCGTCTTGTCTTTCTTAGTCCTTGTCGTAGGAGTGCGCTGTGCTTTTCCCCAAGATGAACTACAAACTAGCCCGCTCTTCCACCCTTGCAAGTTACATTTCTAGTTCCTCGGGCCTCTATGTGTTCCTCTTCCGACCCAGCGCTGTATCGTCTTGTCTTTCTTAGTCCTTGTCGTAGGAGTGCGCTGTGCTTTTCCCCAAGATGAACTACAAACTAGCCCGCTCTTCCACCCTTGCAAGTTACATTTCTAGTTCCTCGGGCCTCTATGTGTTCCTCTTCCGACCCAGCGCTGTATCGTCTTGTCTTTCTTAGTCCTTGTCGTAGGAGTGCGCTGTGCTTTTCCACAAGATGAACTACAAACTAGCCCGTTCTTCCACCCTTGCAAGTTACATTTCTAGTTCCTCGGGCCTCTATGTGTTCCTCTTCCGACCCAGCGCTGTATCGTCTTGTCTTTCTTAGTCCTTGTCGTAGGAGTGCGCTGTGCTTTTCCCCAAGATGAACTACAAACTAGCCCGCTCTTCCACCCTTGCAAGTTACATTTCTAGTTCCTCGGGCCTCTATGTGTTCCTCTTCCGACCCAGCGCTGTATCGTCTTGTCTTTCTTAGTCCTTGTCGTAGGAGTGCGCTGTGCTTTTCCCCAAGATGAACTACAAACTAGCCCGCTCTTCCACCCTTGCAAGTTACATTTCTAGTTCCTCGGGCCTCTATGTGTTCCTCTTCCGACCCAGCGCTGTATCGTCTTGTCTTTCTTAGTCCTTGTCGTAGGAGTGCGCTGTGCTTTTCCACAAGATGAACTACAAACTAGCCCGCTCTTCCACCCTTGCAAGTTACATTTCTAGTTCCTCGGGCCTCTATGTGTTCCTCTTCCGACCCAGCGCTGTATCGTCTTGTCTTTCTTAGTCCTTGTCGTAGGAGTGCGCTGTGCTTTTCCCCAAGATGAACTACAAACTAGCCCGCTCTTCCACCCTTGCAAGTTACATTTCTAGTTCCTCGGGCCTCTATGTGTTCCTCTTCCGACCCAGCGCTGTATCGTCTTGTCTTTCTTAGTCCTTGTCGTAGGAGTGCGCTGTGCTTTTCCCCAAGATGAACTACAAACTAGCCCGCTCTTCCACCCTTGCAAGTTACATTTCTAGTTCCTCGGGCCTCTATGTGTTCCTCTTCCGACCCAGCGCTGTATCGGCTTGTCTTTCTTCGTCCTTGTCGTAGGAGTGCGCTGTGTTTTTCCCCATAAAACCCGGTGTCGTTGGCGTCGTCGGCGTTGTAAGCGAAAAAAAAATTTCAGGGGGCGCTTTTTTGACCAAAACTGAAGTAAGGCGAAAGCCTTTAGCGCGGAGTTGCTGCTTGTGTCACTGACGTGTGGTTGAGATGCTAATTAAGCACACAATTTGGTTGTGAATCTTAAATGCTGGAGACACTGGAGGGCATTCGGGAGGCATCCGTCTGATTCGACGCCTTTCTGCAAACACTCTCCATCGTCCTAGACAAGGAGAACTACATATGCGGTGGCAGGAAGTAGCGTAGCCATTAGCACGGTCGGCTGCGGAACGGAAGGATGGTGGTTCGAATCCCATCGTGCACTAAGAATTTTTAACTGGTCTGACTAGAAAAAGTGTGACCCCTTTCATCATCATCATCATTTATTTTACCCTTAAAGGCCTCTGTTGAGGCATTTGCTGACAGCCTTCTGCACACAGCCTTCTGTCGACAGCGATGAGGCATTAAAGGTTGTCGCCTTAAAATTTCTATAAGAGCGCTACCTAGATGGACCACCTAGGTCACGTGGCCTTATGGTGTCGTCGCTACCTGCCCAACGGATTGTGAGCAAAATGACAACAGTGACAGGTGGCAGTTCAATAAATAGTTGGTCGCGAGAGGTTGCTCGGGGAGAGAAACGTGGCTTTCACGACCTTCACCGATTGCAGCACCTGCCATCGCAAGGCAGTGAGTGGCGCATCGCTTAACCGCTGCACCACTGCGCCTGGAGTGGTATGAGGAGCCACAGGGATCTATGATTGTGCAGTCAAGAACGACGGATTCCTCACATATGGGCATTAACCCTTTAACGCTATTGCGTCAAGCCCTAAAGGCGCATCTGTAGTGCCCACTCCGGTTTTTTTTCATTGCGGTTTCGGTTCGAGGATCGGTTTTGGAGGGCAGTGCTGTAGTGGTGTGTTCTGGATCTAATGTGTACGGATGGAAGCTGACGAAGACGACGACATCCACAGAGAGCGCGAGAGACTGCCAGTTAAACAAGAGAGATGTTAGCCACGGTACACAACCCCTTGTCCATTCTACGATACCTCTCTTTCACTGACATAACCCCTACCGCTACTTTACTTTTACGTGTGTGCCGATCTCTAAACATGTTAGGCTCTGTTAAATCTTTATTCGCTATTGTTTTACCCCGTTACTGTACCTATAACTGCTAAATAAATGCTTTTGTTCTTGAAGAAAGAAATGCGGCGATGGAGTAGTCGTCCAATGCAGTGGCCAGCGAAGTGGCCATATAGTGATCCGCAATAAAGTTGTTTGCATAGTTGGCCATGAAACCTACTGGCAGGTTAGCCATAACCGGGTGGGCATGTTTCCTACCTGCCGGAGACAGACAAACGTCGGCGAAATCTTCGATTGGGGTTTTAAGGCTAGAGCATTAAAATAAGTGCTTGATGAAATAACTGGGGAGCAAAAACAAATATAAAGCAATTAAAACTTATAAATTACATTACCTGAGAAAAACCTCGATCTCTGAACAATACACAAAATACAACGGCTGCACAGTAAAATACCAGGCATGAGAACTCATAAATATAAGTAACGAAGGTGAAACCACAAGGAAACCAAATACGCGCGCTATGAGCATTTCGAGAGCAAGACATGTATATACATAAGCTTGGAGTTCCGCAAGGAAATTTCAGAGATTACAAAACACCGCGAGAGTAGGCGCCTCGTTTGATGGAGAGAATACAGAGCCCAGAGAAATGCATGCACCTAATAGAGCGCCTCTATCGCAACTTTAATATGAAATCGAGGAACTGTTGGCTGCGAGTTGTCGCCCTTGAACCAAGGTTTGGTTTTATGCAAAACAAGAATATACAAGTTGAGGTTCCGTCCTATGTCTAAGGACGTTGCCTCCGACAACCATTTGCTCTCAGCTGTACGCGTTAACTGCGGGACAGTTAAAGCGCGAATGGCTTACTCCTTCTTCCAAGAACTGAAACACAAGGAACGATCTTTGCATCGCAGCAAGTGAAAATAGAGATTGCTAGAAATACGCTCACTTACGACGTTGAGCACGGTCCGCTGCCCACTAGAAGCGAGCGGAATTTAATTACGGACCCTTAGAATGCTCCTCCTTTCTAGATTTGCTATTTCGCTTCTTTCAGCTGTCGCGAAGACAAAGCTTTGACTCCGGTCGCTTTTCGGTCGATGCATCATCATTACTCTCTCTTCTTTTTTCTTCTTTTTTTTATCTGTTCGCCTCGTCTTTCAAGCGCGCTGCGGGCAAGAAACGACTTGGAGCAAAGGACCAGAATGTGGCACACCCGACGGAGGCGCTGACTTTGTGCTGGCGCGCGCTCGTTCCAGTCCCCAACCTGCATGCACCCCCGCGAGGCTTTCCCTAACCGCGTTGCTTACCCTCGACCGAGCCCCGACCTGCCTCCCACTGCTGCCGCAGTGGAATCGCAGGGCTGCGTATGCCACGCTTTTCGGGAATGCCGGGCATGAACGGCGGTCATGCACCTCCAGACTTTCTCGGGTGGGTAAGAACTCGCAGAAGCCAGACGAGGGGAAAAGCTTTTGCCCCTTTTTCCTTTGCCGGAACGGCAAAGAAAGTGGCTGCAAGCGCAGTTCGTGTGGCAATATCCTCCTGAGGCCCGGCAGTGGAAAATATTTCCAATATATTCGCCAACGGATTCTCAGGCACGACATGCATGCAAGAAGGTTCAGTGCCATAGAAAATATTTTTATTGGTTTCTTTTAGGAGCTGTGCAGTTATCTAGTGAGCATGGTCAATGTCGTATCGTTTCATTCTTCTTCAGTGGCTGTGAAAAACACTTGAGTCAGTGCAGCCACGTTTAACGGCGGCGGTTAAAAATAGCAAATGGGTTCCTGTGCACCAGCATAGGAGTTACAAAACTTTAAACAATTAAGCACACATTTCAGCGAAAATGCCACTAATTTTATTCTGGCCTTGGCATATTTGAGGAATTTCTTCACACAGAGCACTTTCCAGACCACAGCCAAACGTTAAAAATGCAGAAAAAAAATGTTTGAATGATGTTTTACAACCTAAATTATTATATCAGAAGCGTCTGAAACAAATCAGACGCACTACTCAGACGTCGGGTCCCAAGAGGACATCCAATGTGCCAGTGCTCAGTAGTGATGCGCATGAGCGCTGAGCGCAGTAGGCGATGGAATGGCCTCTTTCGTGTTTCCCCTTCGGGAGAGCCCAGAGGTGTCCGGCTCTCGAAGGATAGGTTGTTCAGGTGCGAATGGTCGGGTACTACTTGCAGTGGACAACGGCCCTCAACGAAGGATTTGTGCGGGAAAAAGGGGAGGAGGAAAGGTTAGATGACTCGCGGCTGTAAATATTCTCGATGCTTTCCGTTACTCATTATTTCCTTTGTAGGCCTGCACAACCGATGTAGTTTATTTCCTAAAAGCAAGACACTCGTAAATTCACTACACACCGGTAGTCAACACGGATTCTCCGCCTCTACAATGCACAGGGACTAGCAAGTAAGAATGTACAGTGGTGAGCAATTTGACAGGGACACACATTTCGAGCTTTCCCATATTGATTATTTCATAACTGTGTGTTAAAAGCCCAGTTTGACGTCTGTTTTGAAACAAGTTTTCCTATTGACGTATAATACCCAATATTCCTTCTAAATTTAGCGACAAAATGAGAACAAAATATCAATTGTGGGCAAAAAGTTTCTGTCCTGACACTGAGCACCGATAAATATAAGTACTGCAAAGCGGACCAACCTAATTAAGCCGATAATGGCTGGTGAGATGTGGTCTGGCATCGTCAGCTATGCGGTGTGTTTATAATGGTGATTGCTTGGCAGAATTAAATATTAAGGAATAAAATATGTGAAGTAACAGTAATAAGGGTACAGGACAGGCTTCACAAGACAGACAACAAGAATCTTTCAGTACCTTTAGTACGGAATTGGCGCCAAAAGCGACGGCAACAATATAAGACCACAAGTCTAACGAGCCCTCAACTAAGACCGTGAGCGCAAGAAAAAATATTCACCTCGCAAATTAGCCACAGCCTTTGGTGTATAAGGACAGCGCTTTTGTGCTCCGTATCTCGGCTGAAGTGCATTGTTTCGCCCAACAAATGCGGTATGAAGTACGATTGCTTGAATTCTTCCGCGCAGAAATGGCGCAGCATAGATAAATAAGTAATCGAAAGAATAAAAACTAACTTCAAGAGAAATCCCTGTGTTCGATGATGCGACGCAATTTCATGCTATGCTTTTTACGATTTCTTTTAGCACGCCATCAATACGGCTTTGCCGACATCCGCAGCAGAAAGCGAAGACCGTGAGTCGCATCTCAGAACCGTGAATGCAAGGGCACGTGCGATGTTTTTTCGCGTGTGTGAAACGGTATCGGCCTTCTAATACTGAAGATTAAACGCGCTACGCCTTTATGTTTTTCCTGAATTCCTGAAATTTCTCCCGAACATCTTTTCGGATGTTCAGTCTCTTTCGGCGGGTTCATTTGCGCGAATGGTGAAAAATATTTCTTGCCGGGTAAGATTTAGAATACCATGGTAAAAAAAAAAAGAAGAGATTGCTATCACAGGACTTTCAGCGTCACATATTGTTGAGGCATAGCGGCATATAGGCCTACTAATAATAATAATAATAATAAACACCTTTATTTTCAGAGAACAGAATACAATCTTTAAGACAAGTCTGCCCAAGCCATAAAGGCTTGTAGGGCAGTACTCGGCAATCGATGAAAGTAAGATATATTAAACAATAGGCGTTACAAAGCAAGCAAACAATGATAAACCGCAATACCTAAGGCAAACAAGAACAAAGAAACAGTTTAGGTTACCGACATATGTGTTTTTAAGAAGTTCTTTAATAGAGACAACGAAGAAACTGAAAAGATTGAATCAGGCAGAGAATTAAACATTTTTGGTATGTAATAATTACGAGTGAAGTGGCCATAGTGAGTGTAGCAGCGAGGTACCGTAAAACGGGGATGATGTCGAAAAGGACGAACAGGAATGAGAGGCACCAAAAATGTACTCTCCCAAAAGTGAGCACGAATGACTGACTACATGATGGAAGAGGGCATCAAAAGAGGGCAGCTGTAAAAGCGAAAACAAATTGCAATCAGGTGAAGCATTTGTGTTGTATGCCACGGATCGAAGGATGTTCTTTAGTATCGCATTTAATTTCATTCGCCAAGTCTTTGAGCAATGATAATAAACAGTGACTCCATATCTGAGAATCCCATAAATGAGAGCATGTGCAATAAGCTTGCGAGTCTGAAAAGGTAATAAATAACGAACATTGTATAGTACACATGATAAACCACGAAGCTTGTTGCATACTAGGGTAAGATGACTGTTCCAAGACATATCACTGTCAAAAAGTATACCAAGGTACTTGACACTATTTGAAAAATTAATTGGAATGCAAGAACAATTAAGACAATGCGAAGAATGTAAAAACAATGGTTCAACAAAAGAAAGCTTTTTATGAGGATTACGAAAACAAATGAGTTTAGTTTTCTGTTGATTAATTGCAATAGAATTATTTAAGAACCAGTTCATAACATGCACCACATCTGTTCTAAGAGCATCCATGGCCAGAGGCAACGAAGTATTTGTTGACAACAATAACGTGTCATCGGCGTATTGAAAGATGTAACATTTTGCGACAGCATTCGATAAATCATTTACAAATAAATTGAAAAGCAAAGGCGATAAAACAGAGCCCTGTGGAACACCTGCCGACAAAAATGATTCAGAACTTCGATGCCCGCTTATTTCAACAACTTGAGCCCGATTAGAAAAATATTCTTTCAGCAAATCTTTAAAAGGACCCCTAAAGCCCATGACATCAAGTTTTTCTAGCAGTAGGTCATGCCGAACACAATCAAAAGCTTTGCTAGCGTCCAAAAACAGACCACATGCGAATTTGTTATTATCAAAGCATGAGTAAATGATATCAGTAAAGGTTTCTAATAACAGAACAGTTCCTTTACCTTCAATAAAACCAAACTGTGCCTCTGATAAGATATTATTCGTGAAAACAAAACTGTACATAACTCGGAATAGGTGCTTTTCAAGAATCTGCGCAATCGCAGGTAGAATTGAAATAGGCCTGTAATTTTCAATAGCTTTTAAAGAGCCACTTTTATGTAACGGTTTAACTATGGCAACTTTTAAATTGTGTGGAATGAAGCATTCAGTGATAAAACCATTCAACATAAAAAGAAGTACCGACTGCAGTTTCGTGAAGTTCCGTTGGAGGTCACTCATCCTGATATTGTCAATACCTGGGGCTTTCTTCGAATTGAAGCTAAAGATTA
Organism: Amblyomma mixtum; assembly: GCF_055824585.1. Lineage (NCBI taxonomy): Eukaryota > Metazoa > Arthropoda > Arachnida > Ixodida > Ixodidae > Amblyomma > Amblyomma mixtum. The sequence continues at coordinate 148,726,660 of NC_143012.1, forward strand.
TGCTGTGAAGGTCCTGGGGTGTAAAAGAGGGGAGAAAAGCTGAAGAAGCTGTGCAATATAAAGACCGAGGAACCTCATAGTGGGATAATGGAAACTTTCTGGAAACCTGAGAGAAAAATGCATTAAACTCAGAGGCAGCAGAGGGAAGGTCTTTGAAGGATTTGGCAAATGCATCGCTAATGGATTGTTTAGGGTTTCGTCCAAAAAGGCAATTGATAGTTGACCAAGTTTTACGCGAAGAGTGTTGGTTGTTATGGAAAGCCGAATTGAAGTAGTTACGTTTCGAGGCTCGAATCATGGCAGTAACTTTGTTTCTAAATAACCTGAAATTATCTTTGAGGCGTGTGTTGTTGGGAGAACGCTTGCAATGTGTTCAAAGGGCGTCTTTTTCTGAAATGGCCTTTATAAATGTCCCTTGTTAACCAAAGAAGGTTTGGGTTACGTTTTTTGATCACTTTGACCTTTTGTGATGAGGCTGTTATGGAACTGACAACCTGCACAAATCTATCGTATACGTTAAAAGAATTCGCTTCCTCGAGGAAAGAGGCCCAGTTAAAGTCGGCTATAAGTTTATCGAATGTGGCAGTGTCTGTATATGTAATTTGCTCCTTATTAAGGCATGATTTATTTGAAGAAGGAAAAAGGATATGAGAACCTACAAAGTAATGATCTGAAAGTTTGTATGTAATCACAGAAGAGAAATTCTGGGCAAACGGAGCTCCTATATTGATGTGATCGATACAAGAAGCTACGAAATGTTTTCCCAGGTACTCTTCTCTTCTGTAGTCTTTTATCGTTGGTTCAATACCATGTTTTGCCAAAGTGTTGAGGTACTCGCAAACAGATGAACGTGCTGGTGACAAGGTGTCAATATTGAAGTCTCCAATGAGGCATATAGCATGATTTGGCAATAGGGAGCCCAAAAAATTGTCGAGCTCAGAAAGAAATTCTTTCACATTTTGGGAAGGAGGCCTGTAAACTCCTAGAAGTGTAACCTCCGAACTTAAAAAGCCTGAAACAAACGATTAAACAAGCTAGCTGTCCGCACAGAACAGTGTCTTGCATTTTTTATTCTACAGAGACTCTTCCGCTGTTGGGCACGTTTGTGATTTCTTCTAAACTCAGCCTTTGAGATGAGGCCTGCATAATATCAGAATTCATCCAGGTAGAATTTTTTGTGCGCTTTTTAGTAGTGGCAAAAGTGCAGAAAAGTCCAGAGCCAGAAGGCGTTCAAAAAAGTTGCTGCAGCTCAACTCAGCTGAGCCAGGATATACAAAGCGAAAGCTTTGTTAAGCAAGGTTAGCTTAACTCACATAGCACCTCAGTGTCCAAACTGTCCACACACATATGCAGACATAGAACACTGCCTTAAACAGTGCCACGTAGCCTTCCAGTCCCCCGCCTATCCTTTCCCGCCACCTCCACCGTGGCCCATCTGGCTTGCCTCCCGGGACCTGAACCTGCAACGCGCCCTCGTCACCTTGGCCCAGTACCTATTGAACGCCTAACATAAAGGCTGCTAATAAAAAGTGTCACACCACCACCACCACATAGCAATTGAACTGTTCGGATGAAAATTATTTACTACATGAGAAGTGGGCAGCCAATTTCCTGTCCCAGGTGCCATGCTCATTAGAACGCTGATTCGCGTGACCCTTTTCCTAGCGTGCACAGACTTCCGTTTTAAGCAGCGTGTTTGGCTCTCTCAAGCCCTTTGTAGCCCTTGCCACCGTGGCACTTATCCCTCTTTCCATGAGAACCTTCTGCGCTCTGTCTAGCAGCATGTCGACCTCCCTCTTAAGTACCGTCCTCAGGCTTCCCACCCTTTTAGATGTTCGCTGTCTTCTAAGCCGTGCGGGGACTGTAGGCCGCTTATTACCGCAGCCGCATGTCCTAGAGAAACCATGAGGCGCACACATCTAGAGCCCTTAGAGGTGAGATGTGGATGAGAGCAGCAAAGGAAACACGGTGCACTAAAGCCTGCCCACGGTAGGACGTGAAACGTGCCCGGCTCATTACAAGACGAGACCACGCGCCAGCATTATACTGAACCAGCACCGGCCGCCGATAAATTGGATGGTTTCCGACGACGGTTGAATAGAAGGAGAAAGTAGCCAGCGCAGGATGTACTGCAAGCGTTTCAGCTCTGACAGGAATGCAACAGGCAGCAAAGGAAGCCGGGTAACTAGAGCTGCTTCTCCTAACAAGGGCGAAACTGCACAGCAAAGTAAAGAAAGATTACCAGACCTTCAAACGAATTGCTGGGAAACCCGAAGTTAGGATACGTTTCTTTTCGTTCCAACACAAGCTAGGGGAGTCTCGAAATTCTATCTGGTGGGGCAGTTTTTCGAAAAGAAAGGTAAAACTTCAAAGGCAAGAATGGTGGAGAGATCAGACGGGGAACCGTGCCTCTTGCCTTCTTCTTCCGACTGGGATGGCGAAAAGGGAAGGACAAACTAAGAGGGATAGTGAAGACGGGAAATGATGTCATAATGCATTAAGCTGCTTCATGCAGGTGCCCAAGGTTCCATGCACATTAAACACGTCTGCGCACACAAGAGCCATAAAGTAAGGGAAACACACGAACGTATGTGGTACACAGTTGAAGTATTTTCATTTTCAGGTACATTGAGGCAAAGAATTGAGAACGACGTGTTATATGTACGCTTTTAGACTACTTCTGATTTTTCACGCATGCTCTCTCTATTCAAGTAGCACTTTTCTCCCAATACCTGAGAGTCAAGGGAGTCTTTCCGATTTGAGAAGTGGCAGGAGATGTGTTTCAGTTGTTGAACCAGTGAGTGATTCCTAAACCCAAGGTATAAGCATGTGTTTCGCTGTCGGTTACGATAAAGACGAACTAATTTCTCGCACGTGGCATAATTACATTGGGACCCCTCATCATCGGGGTGCGTTACCGTGGCGAGCTGAATGACGTTATGAGTGACCCTACTCTTATCCATGGTAACCACCTCCGGTTGCGTCCATTACTACTATATACTGCAAAGCCAGTGATCAATCCAATGAGCTGGCCTGTAACAGCTATCGCTCTCACATTTGTTTGCTCCCTCGCGAACGTTACTCCACTATACGGCGGCTCATATTCGGAATAAAAAGCGCAATATACCTCTGCATCCACCCTGCATTCCATATTACGTGTCCCGCAGAAGGGAGATGCAAAATTTACGGTCGGCACTTGCGACTACTCACGTGCTTTGACTGCGAAAGCATTATCTCATTGGGAGCCCTGTTGCGATGTTCGTTAAAGATTGCTTAATTTCTTTCAAATGGCAGACCTATTCATTAAAATAGAGTCGAAAAGAAAGGAATCCACTAGGTTCACCTTGATTCACCGAAAAGAAACGCTTACGGGTTGTGTGCTCGCCTCGCAATCTCAAGGTCCTTGGTGCAGTGGGCCGCACCTTCGGGATAAATTTTATTTTTTCCTTGCTGTCAACGTCATTATCTCATAGTGTACTGCTGACCTCAACCCAGACTATGGTGACGTAACTAAGTAGTTTTCGGATCACTGCTGCTGGTTAACGCCGCCTGGTTTCCTTGCCAATGAGCCGTATAATTCTTTAGCATTAAAATCTCCAACGTTCTGCCTGCTGCACCTCCGCCATGTCGTGTTGTCGGCGTGCAGACCTGCCACGGTGGAGGGCATAATAGCGTGGCAGCGTTAAGGGCCTCGTTCCGCGGCCAAACCGGCGATCACAGGATGGTAAGGTATCGAACTAGCTTAGACTTGAAGAGGGAACGTAACAAACTAGTGAGGTGGAAACCCAGGGCTGAGTTGGCGTTGAGGGGGAAAGTAAAGGGATTCAGGATCTAACTGCAAAAGAGATATTCGCCTCTAGCTGACGAAGAAGACCTTAATACCCATGTGATGAATGATAATCGTACAGTTATCATCACGGAGTGTGCAATATAAGTAGGCAAAATTAGGCAACAGGATGATTAAGAAACGCAATAGCCTGAAAGCCTCTAACCCCACACACAGAACTGAACTGGCAGACCTATCAAAGCTGAACAATATGACCGATGTCACCAAGATACGCAAGTTTAATAAAGACAGAATCGAGCATGCTCTATAGCACAGAGGTGGCCTAAAAGTGGTTAAGGGAGAACTAGACATCGGCAAAAATCATATGTACTGGTTAATAGACAAAGAGGCAATTGTAACTATTTTTATGTGGATAAGATAGTTAAAGTAGCCCAGGAGTTCTGCAGAAATATATATAGTAGCCAATGTAATCAGAACGTTAATGACACAGAGAGTAGGGCACAGTAATGGGACATCCCGCCAGTAATGAAAGGGGAAATAAAGAAAGCTTTAGCAGGACTGCGAGGGGGAAAACAGCCGGTGAGGATAAGGTAGCAGGTGATCTATTGAAGAACAGTAAGGAGATTGGGCTAGAAAAATTAGCCACCCTGTATACGCAATGCCTTACGACCTCGAGCGTACCGGAAACTTGGAAGAATGCTAACATAATCTTACTCCGTAAAAAAGCGGACGCCAAGGACTATAAAAATTACAGACCGATCAGCTTACTGTCCGTTGCCTATAAGGAATTTACTAAGGTAATCGCTAATACGCTCACGACAATCTTAGGCTTCAGTCGACGGAATGTGTTGTGTTGTGTTTTATAGCACATCCGCATTGAAGGCCATTAGGCGCCAGACAAAAATTCAGCCCAATGATCAGAGAGGATGTCATAAAAGCTAGTCAACAAAAGACCATATTCATTCTGTCATTCAGATGATGGAGAAATGCGCAGAATATAACAAACCCCTATAGGTATATAGCCTCCATAATTACGCAAAAACATTTCACTCTGTCGAAACCTCATCAATCATGCAAGCATTGCTGAATCAATGTGCAGATGAACCTTGTGTAAAAAAAGGAAAAACTTTAAGCTATCTATGATGGTTCCACAGGCACCATAGTCCCCCGTGTAGTCGACAATAAAATGACGATTCGACAAGGTTTTGAGGCACAGAGACGTGATGTCGCCAATGCTGTTCATGGCCTGTTTGCAGAACCTAATCAGAAGCGCTGATTGCGAACATTTGGGGATAAGATTTAATGAAAAATATCCTAGTCATCGGCGATTTGCTCATGGCATTGTCTTGCTAAGTCAGTCAGGGGATGAATTGGAAAGCATGATCAATGACTTCGACAGGAAGAGCTGAAGGGCTAGACTAAAAATAATATCAGAAACACAGATTAATGTTGAACAGTAGCGGAAAGCAGGAGCAGTTTATAGTTGGTAACCAGGCACTGGATGTGGTAAGGGAATACAACTGCTCAGGGCAGGTAGTAATCGCAGATCCGGATCACGAGAGAAAAATAACCATAAGAATAAGTGTCGATTGGAGCGCATTTGGCGGGTTCTCTGAGATCATGAATGAAAATTTACCAATATCGCTCAGGAGCAAAGGAAATAACGGCTGCATCTTACCGGCACTCCCCTGTGGGGCAGAAACGTGGAGGATAACGAAAAAGGTTGAATTAAGCTGACAGCACGGCGAGCTATAGAAAGGGAAATTATAGATGTAACGTTAGAGGAAGGGAGGAGGGCAGAGTGAATCAAAGAATAAAACGCGGGTTGATGATATCCTAATCGAAATAAAGAATAAACGGGCTTGGGCAGGCCATGCAATGGTATCACAAAATTCGGCGCACATTCGGACAGCCGGCGCGGAAACGGTCTCACCAGGGCGCTCCGTAGAGAATTCTGGAACATTAGAGAAAAGAACCCCAGAGAGTGCGCAACCTTGTGTGCGTTGTTGCCCGCTCCATTTCGCTCGCAGGCGCGGCACGAAAAGAATCACGTCCGCGCGTGCCGTTTAACATTCTAGAAGTTTGAAGTAAATGCTACTCATTGTCAACGGAGAGGGCGCAGCCCTAGGCTTGCTGAGGGATCTCTCTCCACTTCGCTCGCGCGGCGGCGGCACCGGGTCGGAAAGAGACTAGGATTCCCTGGTAACCAGACTCCCCGCATGACCAATGGCAGCAACGGGCGGCTCAGCATCAATCATATAAACACTTTGTGTCTTACTTGAATTCACGCTGTTGTCCATTGGGGCCACTTAGCAGCACCACCGCCGACAGGCGTTTTTGTCGCTACCATAACGAGCGCACTTAAACAAAGCCCACTGTGCGTATGCTACCAGCGACAAAAGAGCTCGCGCGGTTGGATCGTCTGCTGGCGACCGGACCTTGCAGCGCCTGCAGTGGAATTCATCGCGAAGCGTTGGAAGTAAAGGATCGTATTACCCCTCTGGCTTAGGCTCGACATGCAATGCTTGCAAAGAGCACAAGTTTTATTTATGTTTGCTTTTCTTTTTGGTGTTCTGCTCCTGCAAGCAGAGACAGTGTATTTATTGGTAACCTCTGTACAGCGCAGAAATTCTGCAGTGCCCTTTTAACAGCTACGCATCCTGGCTCTCGTCTCACGTTCGTTCCTCATTACTACCGAGCAGTTCTGCGGGTTTCTGCTCCTAACAAGAATGAAAAGAACGAGCGCGTGAGATACGCCTTCGTTCTTGCCCCCGCACTATTAGTCACCAAGCATAAAATTAGGCGACGCCAGTCCGTCTCGCTCTTCCCGACCAACGTCACAACGCGGATAAGCGTCTAAGTCAGCAGCAGGGGGACCCAGCGCTCATGTGCTGAATACTTAAGTGGGCTCTCGGAAGAGGAGAGTGCCCTGGCGCACTGCCACCAATGAAAATACTAACAGGTGATTGGGGCTAGTGGAGTATTTATGCGGGGCGCCGAAGGCCAAGGCTCGGCATGAGACTAAGCAGGTTTCTAATCTGCTTACCAGACGTTGGGCTCTGCTGACTGAAGAGGTCTCCGTTTTTCTTTGCTTAAGCAGTCACGCGAGAACTTCGTGCTTATTTTATGGACGTTTTTATTCTTCAGTGCACGTTTCGTATGTTCCCGGAGGAACCAAGTGACACATTAGGCGGCGTGTGTTTCGTGCAGTTAACGGTTTTCTACCTAGTCCGCAAGTTAACGATAAAGCTAGCAGCAATGACCGGCTTCAGCTTTGTCGAGAGTTTGTTATTTGTACTTCTTTTAGTAGCACACGCACAGTCGTGCACGGTGTTATGACCGCGGAACGTTATGCAGGCATCTTACTGCCTTATGGGAAATGTGAACGCCATCTTCAAATTCTATTTTGAATGTTGTTTACTACTTTGAGGATTCTTCTTTAAAGGGACCATCGGTTATCTTTCCTTCGTCTGATTAAATTTGCAATGTTTGGATGTAGTTCAAATCAGTGAATTAATTTTCGCAGGAACCGGCGCAACTAGAATACGCATTTAATTTGAGGCCATGACACTTTTAGAAGAAAGCAGCCAAAGATGCTTCCGGTCAAACCATCTGAACTGGACGACCCTCAGGGACTACGTGAAGTAAAGGCTCAAAAACAGAGCTATAACGGAAACGCGGGAAGCATGATGAGGGGATGATTTCGTCATTCAGACCACGTGACGGCAAACTGGGCCTGGCTCCATTATTTTGTATTCACCGGAAGAGCTGTAGAGGGAGATTCACCCACGGTTTACAGCACCGCTGTTAACTCGAAGGTTAACAGCACCACTCCGGACATTGCAGGAACCTTATTCTGCAGCTATGCGCTCTGCGATAGCTGTTGTATCATTTCCGCTTGTCATTGCCTCATTAAAATGGCCATTTTGAAACATGAACTATAAAAACTTACGATCTGGGTTAAAGCAATAGAAAACAAAAATAGAGGCCTAGTTTTAGATGCGGCGGAAGCTTCAACGCAGCTATCTGAGGCGGCAGCGTTTTTCGTTTTCTAGTGCAAGAAACGCGTCCAGTTAAGCCGCACCCATTTGGCCATGTCTACTCAGTGGGAACCTCCAGAATACCGGCCCGGCTGGGCCGCTGTCGAAGATCAGCCCCGTTTGATCTTGCGATCCGGTTGGATTTGGCCGACGCGGGGTTCAGAGAACACGCTCTTGTGAAATGGAGCAGGCTAGAGCATCCAGACGCCATCAGCATCACTCGTCGGCTTCTGCAAGGTCGAAAAACCTGGAGGCGTTTTTTTTTTCGTCTCTCGCTACCCTGTCTGACACTGAACGTGCAGTCAATACGGCTTCGGTTAATTTAGAACCCACCGAAACAAGAACAAGATATTAACACGGAGTAAAAAAACAAAACGCGTTCGCTCTACCGCGAGCGGAAATAATGCTCCTCTTTGGCGTTGTCATCCCGGAACTTAGTCACTCAGCCACAGAGTTTGCTTTCTTCACCTATGACATTGCAAAGGGGCAGATATACTTGGAGACGATTCCAACACGAAATGCCGTCCTTGCTCTTTATTGAACAGTGTACCGTGATCTGCAGCACAGCATCCACAGGACGCCTTAAAGGTTTCTAAAACACCCGCCATGTTGACCGAGGATTTAACAGTCACACTCCTACGTGCGTCTTTTCCGCGCAGCCGGCAAGAGAGAGGAAGAGACACGTCACTTTGCAAACTATTGCGAAAGTTGTTCTCTTCCCCGTAACCACAGCGAAAGCTGCCTCGTTAAGCACCGGTGAGAAGCAGAGACGCCAGCGCACGAAGCTGATGGATTGGATGACAGCCAATCCAGTAAACAGAGCGGACAAGTCCGTCAACCGGTGCAGACCTCGAATGGCGCCTATCCTTGATCTGGTAATGCCCAGAATATTGCGCACGATTTTAAGGCGGAAGTCTTTAATGCCTCATCGTAGTAAGCAGGTGTTGTCGACAGAAATGTCACGCTTTTCAATTGGTCGAAACGGTCGTGACGTCACAGTGCGCGAATTTCAAACAAGGCCAATTGTACTTAGCCTAGTAACCATGCAACCAATTAAAGGGATCGTATAGTGATGCTCCAAGTAAGTAGGAATGAGTTCAGTTAATTGCTTAATCACCCAATTAGCCTAATTAACCTTTCTAATCAGGCTAGATAAATAAATAAAACCGAGTAGGAAATTGGTCGAGTTCGGGAATCCAAACCCGGTCTCCGGAGTGCGAGACGAGCGTGCTAACCACTGCGCAATGCCAGCTCGATGGTTTGGAATGAACAAAGGCGCGTCTAGTGAATACGGTGTCTTCGTTCACTCCCATCTTCCTCCCTTCCCGTTACGGCGAGGTTCAGGTGTCCACCGAGGTATGCGAGACACATTTCCTTTCCTCAAAAACCAATTTACCGACAAGCAAGGCGTAGAACCGAACGGGCGATGGCGTTCTGTGGGCAAGACGCTGTCGCGTTCTACTCTAGAGGCGAAGCTTAACAACACATCAGTGACACAAGCAGCAACATCGCGCTTAAGTCTTTCGCCTCACCGCACTCTAGGTCAACAAAGTGCCCCCTGAATTTTGACTGGCAAATTGTGAATAGTTTTTCCTTCTGCTCGCATAATTATATAAACTGATGTCATTATTGCCGAGACTGCCTTTTCCATCATACGTATCAAAGCAAGGGTAAAGCTCCAGCCTCCAGAGATGGCGAAAGCCTGCTGGAAGAAAATTGAAGGTAATATCAAAGCCCTGCCTCAAAACAGCCCAAAACTTCAATCGTCTTACTGCCTCACCGGCTGACGATGGAACGTCTTGGAATTTTGGTAATGATGCACCGCATCCACCTCAGTATTTATGCTTACCTTATCGCTCTTCTATAAACTGACATATTTTCAAATTTTAGCCATGCAGGGAACGCGTTTCACGCCATGATTTACCCGTTTTTCTACATTTATTTTATGTAGAGGCCACAAGTGACGAAATATCGCAAGTCTATGACTACCATCCGGCAAATTGTGCATAAAAGTGAACTGACGCGAGAAAAATAGCATACTGCTTCAAGGACAAGTATTGTCCTCGCTATCTAGCGCCAGTTATGCCGAACATACTACCAACTACCTCAAAGAAAATCTTGCCGGAACGTATTGTGTCCGATGTTTTCATTTTTTATGGATTACAGGGTTAATGCCCAAATCGTGCCCACATCATCTTGCCCCGCACCATGATGGCACCCCATAGTGGGGGTGCCTGTCTTACCTGCCTCCTTCCGCTCCTGCTTGGCTGCATGGACGCTCTTTTATTAGTGCTACCAGGACAGCTACAAACACGTTTTGTCCGGAAACAATGCATTGATAGCTAGCGCTCTACAAAGGGAAAATTGTGATTGTAGCAAATCACGCGCCGATAAAAACGAAGTAAACGAGAGACATGAGCCAAAAACATTGTGGCATAACTGAACATTTGGCTCCCAGATAAAAAAAAGATTGGTTCACACCACGACCTTAAGTTAACCGACTCCCGTTAAAGTACAAATACGGGAGGGGTTGAGAAAAGGTTGAGAAGGCAGGGTGGGTCGAATGGATCGAATGGCGTTAACCTTAGATACTGCTATGAAAAATCTTATACAGAGTTGTTCTTAACTTCTATAAGACTTAATAAGCAATAGTATATCTCCTGAAATGAAATAAACGATACTCCTATCAATCGAAGTAGCCAGTACTTCATTGATAACAGCGCGAAAATCACTGGCGTGACCACAAAAAAAATGGAAGGGTGAGAGTTCAATTTTAAATGAAAATTTATTCGCGAAATGCAGACGCATGTTCCCCTGCCTACCCTCCGGCAGAGCGCCATTAGAAAAGAAACGAAATGAAAGTACTATCTCAAAAACAGTATTTAATAACGCCATCTTGTGATCTCGTAGATTTATCAAAGGCTGATTCACACACCCCCTCTCAGTGTGGAAGGAACGCCTCGATCAGCTCGCTCGCGAAGCGCCTGATCTTTATTGCTGCGTAAGATCGAACACTCTTGGAAAGCTGGAGTGCACCACTAATTAAGACAGTGCCAATTAAGGCTCGAGGACGGCACTTTCCAGAACAAATTAGTTTGTACCTTGAGACGTTAACGACGCACCCTACGGCCCAACGTGGCCGCTTATAATTAAATGGGAAGGCGCCGAGGACGCCTCTGTGGCATTTATTTATTCAGTTATTCATTATTCAGAATATTTGACTAGTAAAATGCCGTGGTCAGTGGGTTCGAACATTTTTATCCATAATGTGTAAAATCCTATTCTATAGTTCGCTTCTATCTGCACTACGGTTTGCTTGTGTCGGGCCCAACAACGCTGACTAATATAGCAAAATTATTTTCGCGACAAAAAAGAGCTGTGCGTGCAACATCTAATCTCGCACTAAGTGAACACACAGAAGTAGTTCTTAGAAAACACAAATTACTTGGTATTTAAAAAATGTATTATAAAAAGCTTGCATATGCATAAGAAACCAATGAAACCAAAGGAGACCAACTTTCGAGAACACCTACCTTGACACCCCAAGAAGTTTCGATCGACTTCATTCCACCCTTCTCCTCGACCTGGGTCTCCGATATGTAAACGCGAGGACATTCAAGGCGACATTCACCACTTATTGGGGGACTGCCCTACTCTCAAGACGACATGGATCCGGCACCTGAAGCCAGAAAGAGAGAGAATAAACATTTATTTGTAAGAAGGAGACCGGAGCGGATTGTGGGTCGGGTCCTCAGTCCAAGACTCCAGTGGCTTCCGCCGGTGTTTTGGCGATGGCGACTAGTGCCTCCTGGTTTTCCAGGGTGCAGCTGGGCAGCGTCACCTAGCATTGTTCCAGCGCCGCGTTGGGCGGCTTAAAGTGCTTCGGTTTAGCTGATCATGTCCATGTAATGTGTGTGAATGTGGCAAAATCACCACACCTGGGACATGTATCTGCGTAAAATGTTGGGTGAATGCGGTGTAGGTGGTGGAGATTGGGAACAGTGGGTATTTGGATGCGTCTTAGTGGTAGGAGTCCACCGGGGAAAGTTCCTTATGTGGCGGGGGGGTTCAGACGCCTATGTAGGCGGAGGGTCTCAAGGCGGGCTGAAAAATGAGTCGAGAGTGGGTAGAGAGTAGAGTCTGTATGCCCCGCTCGGTTGGTGTCATCTCGAGCCAGGGCATCTGCCCTAATATTGCCATAGAGACCTGCATGTCCTGGGACCCAGATGATGACGTGATCACATTGGAGATTGCCAGCCAGAACGCGGAGAGCCGTGCGCGGTACGCATTCAGTCATACAGGCTGTGCAGGCCACTTGGGAGTCAGTAAAATTGTGAGTACCGTGGTGTTGGGTGTCGCTCATCTTTATGGTGCTGGTTATTGCAACGGCTTGTGCGGCCGCCGGATCCGGTGTCGCGAAGGATGCTCCAAGATTAGGGGTGTTGGTGTGATTGACAGCGGCGCAGGCATATCTGTGGGGCTGTGCATAGGAAGCCACATCCATATATATTTCCGAGGTTTCCTTGCCGCATTGCCTGTGGAGGCTGCGAAGACGGGCCTTATGGCGGGGGGCCATTGACTCGTGGTTGATTTGGCTAGCGATAGGGTACATTTAAAAACGGGAGCACATAGCGTTGGGAAGAACTCCGGTCTGGGCAATGGTCAAGGTGGCTTGCGGGTCGCCTATTCTTGAAAGCACGGCCCCTCCCACCGAGGTGGTGAGGAGACGAGTCTGTTGGGAGTTCATAACAACCTCCTGGATTTCCGCAAACGTGTTGTTAACCCCGAGTGCGAACAGTCTAGTGGTGGATGTACATATGGGGAGACCCAGAGCTGTTTTAAAGAGTATAAGAGAGAGGAGAGATACGGATAAGGATATCGATCCTACTCTCGGCGATGCGATCAATATTGTGGTACGGGAGACCGTATAGGATTCGACTCATGGCCAAGGCCGTGACGAGGCGGATAGTGTCGTCCTCGGGCATGCACTTGCGATGTCCACCGATACGTAGTACAATACGGGCTATAATCAGCACGGTCGTACCTAGAGGGGCAATCGTGTAGGTGGGCTTGCCGTTATGCCGGACCCAGAGGCCAAGCACTCGGATGAGTGAATTCTCCTCTATTGTGTGGTTGTGATTGTCGAGCATGATTGGGGCGTGACAACGATAGCGGGGACGATGAATACGGATGATTTCCGATTTTCTCGGTGCACAGTGCACACCGCTGGTCTGAACAAAATGACCGACCGCAGTGATGGCTTGCTCTTTTGCGGCGAGGGATCCTCGGGCGGTCCAGATGGTGATGTCATCCGTATATGTGGTATATGCGATGTCGGAGAGTGCAGACGGCTTCTGAGTGAGAGGGGCCATGGCTGTATTGAATAGCAGTGGTGATAGGACAGCACCTTGTGGAGTGCCCTTGTAAGGTGTTTGGAAGGGAGATGATCTAGTAGATCCCATGCCTCTCGTGGCTGTGCGTGCAGTGAGGAAGGTGGAGATATGCTGGAACGTGCGAGAACCGCAGTGCATATTATTCAGACCTTCTAGGATTGCAGATCGAGAGATATTGTCAAAGGCGCCCATAATGTCAAATATTAGAAAAAAAATTGCTGAGGCTCAGCTTGGCTAAGCCTGGGGAATGCGAAGCATATTAGTGGCTAGGCTTGGTAATACATGGCTTTCCTTGGTTGAATACATGGTCATTTTAATACAACCACTAGAAGCCTTCGTCGTGGGGGAAGACAACGGCATGGCTACAGCGGAACGCCTACTAACCCCGAGACGCGCGTTGGGTGAGCGCCTGGATTGCCACGGAAGCCGCGTCTGCCTGCCCGGTGGAGCGAGCGTTTCACCTACACCGAGTGTGAACGCGCGTTCGAAATGCGCGGGAATGCGCGGGTGTGACGGCTAGGGGTCCCACGGCGACGGCGCGAGGTAGAGGCCGGCTCTCTCATCCGATGTCACGTGGTGTGACGTCACGGTGTCACGTGGCGTGACGGCTAGGGGTCCCACGGCGACGGCGCGAGGTGGAGGCCGGCTCTCTCATCCGATGTCACGTGGTGTGACGTCACGGTGTCACGTGGTGTGACGTCACAGTGTCGCGGGGGGTCCCACGGCGACGGCGTGAGTGGTAGCTCTAGCAATATGCTTCGCATAAAAATGGCTGAGGCTTAGCTAAGGTTAAGCCTAGTCAGATGCGAAGCATATTGATGGCTAGGCTTGGTAATACATGGCTTTCCTTTTGTAGAACGTTGTCGCCGAGCCGCATATTGAGCACGCCGCTGAGCCAGACGTTCATCCCTCTCTTCATCGGTCTCTGTGGCACGCTGAAGCTTTCGCTTCTCGTTCAAATGAGCCCTGCTTCTAAGCGGCATCCCAACACCTGGCCGCCTCGTAAGTGCCCGGAGAGCGAGGCAAGCTCAGCTTTATACCGCTGCTGTAGCGTCACGTGGTCAGCTGCAGCGCCTCTGATGTGGAGCCTCCACCGCCGCGGCCGACCGCGCGAGCCGGCAGCCCTCTCCTCTGCTGTGACGTCATGTTGTCACGTGGTCAGCTGCAGCGCCTCTGATGTGGAGCCTCCACCGCCGCGGCCGACCGCGCGAGCCGGCAGCCCAGCTCTCCTCTGCTGTGACGTCATGTTGTCACGTGGTGTCACGTGGTCACGCTAAAGGTCAATGGTAGCTCCACCGCCGCGCTCGACGGGAGGGCTTCGTGTCTGAGAAGAAAGGTGTCCTGTGTGAAAAGGCCTGCTTCAAAACCGAGCATAAAAGGCGGAAAGAGATATCTTCAATATAGCTTCGCAGGCGTGTCTGGTTGTCTCGCTTGTATAGCTTGAGATGAGCGAAATGGGCCTGATAGCAGATAGGGATGGTGGCTTGTTGGGTTTAGGGATGGGTAGCGCTTCTGTATGCTTCCATTCAGGGTTTATTTTGCCTTGGGTATTTTACTTTTGTTTCTTTTTTCGCCGCTAGGTGGCTGATGTGTAACGAGGCGCTTCACATGGGCTCCACAAACTTCATATGATTACCCGACAGTCTTAATCGCACGCCAACTTTTATTGTGAATCCCCCACTGAACAACATCGGGCACGTCTTGGTAAAAGTTTTACATCGGGATAACGGTATTTACACCTTTTTCCAGCCCTCTGAAACTCCAAGCGTCCAAGCCACCGCGCTAAGCCTACCTAGGCTGAGCGCTGGTCAGCCCAGAGCCGAGCCATCAGCCACGAGGCAGCACCCGGTGCCGGCGAAGACGAAGCTCCGCAGGGCGCCCGATGCCACCTGCGCTACCTCCTTTCCACCACCAACGAGGAACAAGACATAGAGTTCAATCCTCTTCCTCCAGACATTCCGCCGCCACAGGAGAACGCTGGTCCTTCAACAGGGACGCCTGTGAAGGACTCACCTGCTGACTGGGCTCTCTGTCGGAAGCACAGCAAACAGAAACTTACTTTACTTACTTATGATATGTACCAACTTGCCCAATACTTCGCCTTAAACAGAAACGCATGGCTCGAAGTTAAACCAGTCACGATGGCTGGAGTCTCAATCCAAACCGCCTTCCCCACTACCCAAGCAGGACCAACGTTGAGCAGGACTGCAAAACTATCCTCCGCCCCAACAAAGCTCTTCCTCTGAAGAATTGCACCACTCCAGAGATCTCCATTGCTGTTACCATAGTCCTTCAATGCTTTTATGGTCATGAAACTTCTCCGTAACTCTACGGGAGAGCTTCATATGTTGACCGCGCCTTCCACGAGGCGGCGCTAAGAGTCGTGGGGTGGCAACGACGCGAGGAAGCGAGCGGCTCTACGGCCGCGAGTATACGGGCAGAATGGGACGCCGGCGGTGCGGCAGCAACTGTTTTCTCTTTTCACTTTGCCTTCGTTTGCAAAATAAGTACAGTGGACGTGACGCGCAAGCCTGCGACGCCGAATACTTTCTTCGTGACGGGCTTCCGCTCCGGCAACGGCGGTACGCAGGAAAGGCCTCGCTGTTCTGCCTGCGGAGGAACGCCGCGCAGCGTAAAATATGGAAGCGGGCGATACCCCGACAACAAAGCGGTTGATTTAGCTTAGACTCCAAGCGTATCCGTGTCTGCGAGAGGCACTTCGCCCCGCGGATTTAATGTGGCCTCACGAGTTCGTGATCAACGCAGAAGCAGTGTCGCCGCAAAGCGATGCTGACGCTCAGGCCCGGCGCCGTCCCACGGATATTCGGAGGCCAACCAGCGTACTTGAGCACGAATCTGTGACGATGTTGCATATCAGACTGCTGTACTCTTCAATGCGCTGATGGCTTTTGGTGCGAGAACACTATTTCACGGGGTCAAACCCAACCAAGAATCTTGTGGCGCCCCTGAATTTAAGAGTGCAGAAATAAAATAAATATTGCCGTGACTGGAAATTTTGAACCCCCGGCGGCGCGAACGGATCAGCTTCGCTGGTCACTGCACGAGAGCACTGTGCTATCGCAGTAGCCGATCACGCCTCGTGTTGTTGTTGTTGTTGTTGTTATCGCCTCAAGAACGATGGCACATACCCAGGGTGGGAGATTGGCCAGCGTTTCCTGCAGACCCAAACAGGAAAAAACAAAACTGCAACAAACTCTCGCGCGCTGCGCGCATTGTACACCGTCGTCTTCATCAACGTCCTCCTTCGGAACGAACACATCAGACCAGCTTAACCTCGATCAGAGCTTAACTTCAGTCTAATATCGTCGCCCCATGATATGGCAGAATTAATAATGCAGAGGAATGGGAGACCATACTAAGAAGTGCCGACCTTAGCATACAACGATACGCTACCCGCCTGGCAGCAGAAGCTGCGCGACTATATCGTTGCTAGTCTTCCAGCTGCGACGCTGCCCCTCCCCGGACGCCTGCGTGCGGACCCGGAGGGGCACGGGTCTTCTTCTGGCGGAAATAAAGTTTCTTCACTCATTCGTCGCCAGATGTGCCAACGACCCAGCAAAGCAAAACCATGAGCCAAACGGGCTAAACACATGCGTTCGCACGTCTGCTCGGTTTAACCACGTTATACCCCTAGCGCGTTTTATTTTTTGTACGTGTTTCTCCGTGATTTCTATAATTGCTCATTTTTGGTTTATTGCGTGGCCGCTCACAGCTTGTCTCTTATTTTGGTAGCGCGAAGTCAGGACATGAGCAATGAACAAAAAAAATTCACAATTTCCTTGCACTCGTTAGCGCCTCCGTAGTCACAGCGTGACAAAGTGTAAATGAATGGCTTATGTAGCAAGAGTCTTCAGCAGCTGACTTTGCCACCTCCGAAAGTGTCAGCAAAAAAAAAAAAATGAGATAACACCATAAACTACCGGTGCATTCGTCATGTGATCGCTTTTGTAGCGCGGACTCCATTCTTATAATGCCGCCATAACGTCTTGTTTTCAGCATTATTGAGATTGCAGTATTTCTCACAAGGTAAACGCCAGCCTTGTGCACTTAGATGAAAGCGAGGGCTCGGCCGAGACAGGCGCAACCCAGACACAAGTAGATATGTTACTGATCGCTACGCGAGATCTTCCAGAATGACCTTGTAGGCAAGTTGCGGTAAAAATGAATGCGAATGCTGGACCAATGTACAAAAATCGCTTTTTTTTTTTTGAAAAAGCAACGAGAGAAAGTAAGCGCGTTAATCGTTTGCCAGAAAACAGCCGCTAACATGGTTTGCTAGCGGCCGTCGTAGATCGCACAGGGTTTTTAGTGTCTGGATGTTGCAGCCAAGCTTTCAGGTGGTAACCAGTGAAGTAGCGTCCATCCTAAGCCAAAACACCGATCCCAAAAAAGCACAACTACCAAGCGAATATGAGCCTGTTGGCCGGAAAACAGCCGCTGTGAGCAGGGCCCGCGCAGCGACTCGTGCCCCCTCGCCGACAGCCACGCCATTAGCGGCGCGCGCTGTCCCTGTATGAAACTTTGGCCTGAGTTTCGTGACCAGAAGAAAACATTGAAGGACTATGGTGTTACCCAAGCCTGCCGCGCCCCCATAAATCCGCGCTCCCTCAGGGTGCGCATTCATCAGGACTCCAACATCATTATCACCAGCACCTCCGATCTTGATGCGGCAAATCAAGTCCGGAAAATAGACGGCCTTACGCTCGCCTCCAAGGCCTACGCCATCACTGCCTACGTGACAACCTCGGAGACCGTCTTCAAGGGCGTCATTCATGGCCTCGCCCCCCAATACCTAGGAAACTGAGCTTATGGATGACGAAGTAAAACTCTAGTTTGGTCGAGTTGGTTCATGTTGAAAGAAAAACTGGTAAAGACTGGAGCATACGAAAAGAGCCGCTTGCCTGCCGGAAGCGACAGGTGATGTTCGACCGGCACCAGCTGACTGGATATGCAAATCGACAGGCAACAAAAATTCTTCAAGTTTTTGCGGTACGGTAGTGCCCCCAAGAAGAGCCTAATTAGGGGGTATTTGTTATGGTGGAATTGTGAGGAAGCCCACCGAGTTTTACCGAGATAGCAATAGAAGCCCTTTCGGAGCAAAAAAAAAAGCGGCGACGTGTGTCATAAATAGAGGCCGGATTTTTAGGCACTAAAAAGCACGTTTTAGGCGCCATAAATAGGCGGCTAAAATTGCATATTAGGCACCTAACGGAGAAAAATAGGCACTATAAACTTTATCAAAAGTGCACACAGTTCCGAACTTCAGCGCGCAATATCTGCCGTAAAATAAAACAAAAACACAGCAGGAATGATTTGGGACCTGAAGCAAGGTGCGAACATTAGAAGCCGTTTTTTTTTAAGGCTGTCGCGCAACTTTTCGTGCAGTACACATGCTTCAGCAGAGCAAAAGGGACGGTTACCAACCCTTTTAAAACACTTTCGTATACCTCGAAACAAACAATTCGCTTGCCGTGTACAAAAGTAGAAACAATGAACACCTTAACAGGAGGCCATGTATTTAGAAATTGATAGAAACATTGTCAGTTCAAAGCGTCTGACAAATGAGTTCAGTCTTCGCTCACACAGGAATTGAACTTATTTATTGCAGGCATACACGATGCTTCAACATTAATAAATATGTTGTCATTTGTGTAAACAGCGTTCTATAGTTTGTGGCTTCACATGTCTGGAACCACGCGACTATCAAATGGTGATTGCCATTAGAAGGGTCTGGAAACCATAAATACGAGGTGCTAGAAAATGTTACACACAGTGCTGCTTGATGCGGAATATGCCGAGAATAATCATAGTTCTGCACGGGCCTACGTACATCCACGAGGATCCATGGTAAAATAAACATCATCCATCTAGAAATCACTGTTAAACATATGGAAGCAGTAGCAGACAAGCACCATCTGGGGCACAAGGAACAAAAATAAGGCAGGTTACCCAGGTGGAAATTTTAATCAGTTAAACTGTTTCCAGCAGGTTTATGGAACATTTTACAGTTGGTTTCAATTGGAACCAACTGGAATTATTTGGACTAACGTATAACTTACTCCGTATGCTTTCCGAAATGTGGTGCCATCTGGTCAACTACCATTTTAACAGCCAAAGTCATCAACAAGCTGCCACGATAAAATGGCAGAAAATAGGAAAAAGGTTGCTTCGATATTTTCGGCTGACGTGGTTGGTATTGTGTACACAGCCGGCGTAGGTGCAGTGTTCACCACAGCCAACTGGTGAGGCCATCTAATGTTGCCACGTGTGTGTTCTACTCAAAACCGAAATGGATTCGAAAGCAAACAGAATCTGAAAGCAAAACCACAGCGTATTCCAGGCCCTTTTTCTGTAAAATAGGGCATTTTTAGGCACGGTCGTCGGAAATAGGCATTTATAGGCACTGACATCCAAAATAGGCATTTATAGGCACTATAAAAAGAGTATTAAACATATTGTCAACACCTAATTCGTGCTCATATGTAAAAATGGTGTGCCTACGAAGCGTTGAAAAAAATAGGCATTTGCCTAAAATCCGGTCTCTAGTCATAAAACTCTCTGATTGCTTGAGGTGTGCGCCTCAGTGACGTTACCGAGCCGGAAGGAATAATAATAATAACAATCTTTATTGACCATTGTATTTTCCACTGAAGCCATCGAACCTTAAGTGACATTACCGGACCGGAAGCGACGTCACTTCCTGTAAAAGCATCAACATCATCTAGTGATGAAGTTTAGCGCCAAAAACGAGGACAAAGTAGGAGTGAAGACACAACACGAGCGCTCGTGTTGTGTCTTCACTCCTACTTTGTCCTCGTTTTTGGCGCTAAACTTCATCATGAATAAGATTCAACTCGCCCAACTTTCCACCTTACTATCATCTAGTGCTCTCGCATTACCTTGCACATAGTGTAACAAGCCGCCACGCTGGCTCAATGGTAATGGTGCTCGGCTGCAGTTCCGAAATATGCGGGTTCGATCCTGGTTGCGGCAGTCGCATTGCGAAGGAGGCGAGATACTAGAAGCCCGTTCACTCTGCGCTGTGAGTGCACGTTAATGAACTCAAGGTGGACCAATCATCCAGAGCCTTTTACTATGGCTTCTCTCATATCCTGTGTCGCTATGGGACGTTAAGCCCCATAAATGCAGATAATGTAATAATGTGTATCTGAGTTTTTTTTTGTTGTTGTTGTTGCAGCGTCTGTCCCTGCTGAAAGAACGAAGTTACACAGCCTCCATGCCATAACAAGAACGTTGTGCTTAAACGTTGTCATATGCTGCAGTCACGTGACAGCTCGTGTTAAAACGCAGCAGAGAGCGCTCTAAAACGGTGTCCTGGCACTGGAAGCATAGTCGACAGCTCGATTATCGTTTTCCTATAAGCGGCCCAGCTTCGATGGCAGCCCGTCACAGGAGCAGGAGCTGCCATGCAGACTGTTGATCGATATCTCTACATCTTGCGCACGCGTCAAAGAGGAGAGTAATTTATTCTTCACTCCAGAGGGGTGTTTGGTGAGACGAAGGCTTCAAAAATGAGCTGCGCCAGCAGACGGACAGTGCGGGTTGGAGAAATGCCACGGTCTGGCACATACTAGTTGGTAGTAGGAGTAACCAGGATTGTTCTGCCAGTGGACATATCACCCCACACGACACGACATAGTATGCCTGCATATATCTAAAAAGTACATTAAAGCGCCACTCACAAAAAAAAAAAACAACCGCAATGTAAGGACAGGGAGTTAACTTGAAGGAAAGCTTGCGGCAAAATATGCATGCAGCGAAGTAGGTGTGACGTTGCATACTTTATGGAAAGAGACATTCAGCTCTCGTTCTTGTCGCGTCTTCGTCCGCCGCCTGGTTTAGTGCTGCATTTATATTCAACAAAAGCATGTAAACGAATTGCAGAACCACGACTCTCTGACTGCCGGGCTTCTGTTTCTGTATTCATCAGGGATGCTGCGGGAAGTCCTTTTGTACATAGGATATGAAACGACTAACAAGAACAAAGCGGCACTTAACCTCTTGGATTATTTGTTGGGCCGCCGCGGTGGCGGAGTGGCTATGGCACTCGGCTGCTGACCCGAAAGATGCGGATTCAATCCTGGCCGCGGCGGTCGAATTTCGATGGAGGCAAAACACTAGAGGCCTGTGTGCCGTGCGATGTCAGCACACATTTAATGAACCCCAGGTGGTCGAAACTTCCGGGGCCCTCCACTACGGCGTCCCTCATAGCCAGAGTCGCTTTGGGACGTTAATTTCTCATAAACGATCTTGTATTCGTTCAGTGTGAATTGGCGCCCTATGGAACACAGTCTGAGTTTCGCCCCTGCCTGTCCTCTGCAGCACAGTTTCCAGAAGTCAAG